>NC_046665.1:33848436-33861753 GCF_010883055.1 Belonocnema kinseyi | reverse complement strand
TAAAAAAAGGTTCAACAACCTCTGCAGAGTCCCACTGGGAGCAACTGTCATCTATGAATGACACCGACTCTCAGCAGAACCACAGTAAATAAGTCGTATTTCCAGAAAATTTGATACTTCGTTTTGGACTATTCACTCTGTATCGGAATGTTCGGCAGGGTAATGATCGCAACCAATATCGTCAGAGCGAAACCCAGATAGTATGTACTCTGGGTACTCAGCTTGTGCATGATACGCTCTGCACCTATCACTGGGAACTTCTTGACATATGATGCGGTCACGGTATACCAAGGTGGAAATGACATCATCCTGGCATGCCGAAAAGAAACCCTCTGTGTCTGAATTAGGTCCTGATGATCTGAGGAAAGTCAAAGTTAGGAAAGCAAGATACCTTGTTTATCGCCGACAGAATTGAAGACCAAATGTGTCGAAGTAGAGGCTTATATCTGCTTCGGACAGACTCTTTTACGGATTTCACGTCCTGAATGCGGCTTTGAGGCACGCTCAGACATGTATAGGTCTCTCCAGCGTAAAGATGTCTGATAACACTTATATCCACAAGTTTAGGGTCACCGGGGATGACAATAATGTTTCCTTTCATCAGACGAATCTTGGCTCACTTATCCCATACAGATTCGCCGCAGAGCTATTCAGGAGAACTTCGTAGTGCAAGATATAGAGATAAAAGTGTAATGCGAAAAATTAGAAGGCTCATGGTATTGTCCTGAAAGACGCCATTCTGGAAGGTGATGTTTTCGTAGTCACACGATAATTTTTTAGATAAGATAGTAAATCTAGTTTTCCAAAGGAGCATCAATGTATCTATGCATCTCACTATATGTGCATCTACCCTTAGGCTTTCCAAAAGACAGACTTTTAAGATCTTATACAGCCTGCTCAAACAAGTTATTGGCCTTTAATTCTCCGGGTTGCATAAATTGCCTTTTTTCAGTAAGAGTAAAGTGCGTCCTAACACCAGCAACTGCGGAACGAGCATTTCCGACTATAAATATGAGGTTAATATGCGGGCCAGATGTTGGTGTGTAGAAGTAAACTTCTTCCACCAGAAGATCTTGATTTCATCGGATCCTACAGCGGAAAAGTTCGTCGTGCCCCTAAATGCATGTTTTCACTTCCTCGGCAGTGATTGATGGATATTTCTTCGCAGATGTTTTGAGGTTGTAGCAAAACTCCTTGATGTGGATAATAGTATCAGTATCTTCTTACAACGACAATGTTTTCGGAATCTTTTATACTTCTTTACGGAAAGTCTCAACCTCATTGGGCCTAGGTGGTTTTTTGAAAGAAACAGGGAGAGCGCTAAAGAGGCGCGATGTGTCAGCGAGAAACTGTTAATTCTCTCTGACTAATCACCCCCCCCTCTCTCTCTTCTGTATTCACCACCTTGCGTCAGATAAAAATCGTATTTTGTGAAGAATATGCGGATTGATTGTCAGCAGCTCTGACTTATTCAGTGTGTTATTGTAGATCCTCAGTTTTTGAGCGAACTTTCGAGGCCTTTCTGTGAACGGTCTACCAGATGTTATGTTGTCAATCACACACTGCACATGGGACGCATTCTGTCTTGCCCATCCAATCTTCTGGTTCATTTGATGCAAACGTCTTTTGGTCTTTTGATCTATCTTCAGTTTTAGCCTTCGATTCGAATCAACCAAAGCTCTCACAGCACCATAAAATCAAAGAAGGAAAGCATCTATTTCAGCCAGATCTTGCGGCTTAGGAAGCACTGAATGTCAATGCTTCTCCATCTGCAGCTTGTTCAAGCAGCAGTTAGAGAAGCGCTCCACATACATATCCATTTTCTGTAAGGTAGGCAGCTTGATTTCGCCATGACTGATGCGAAAAGTGGCGAAGCTCTGGGTTTTTCTGGTACCACAGATTGTGCCGATATCGAAGCAGTCTAGCAAGTCATTTTTAAGTTGATTTGTCCACTCAATGATTGTGTTTTTCTGGTTCGTCGTCGTACTGTCCTATTCATCTTTTGGCACGATTGTTACACCTCTTCTTGGGACTTGTTACTTCAGTGACCACCCTGGATAATTGTACGCGACTGCTTATTAATTATTGTAACCACATTCAGCCTAAAACCTTGGTACATTTTAAGTCAAGATGTTCACATCGGTAGTGCAGAGCGAGTCGTACACACTCTGAGTACTTAGAACACATACTATCTGGGTGTATACATACTCTCACGGGAACGACCTATCTCTATAGAAATATTGCGGCATATTCTTCGACATATTCTGCACATATTATCGCAAAAATCTTGAAAATAATGCGAGATAGGAAAAAGTGTCAAAAGACATTTTTCTAGAACTTTTTAGTAGAAACAATTTTGTTTATTTAATTGTTTCGTATCTTATATTGTTTTGGCAAAAAAGTGAATTTTCGTGTTTCAAAAAACAACATAATTCTCTCTTCTCTTCAAGGCGGGGCACAGAGGAATACCATGAGATATCATGGAACATACTCTTGAAATTAGGAAAATCTAGAAAATAAGCACAAGAAAGAAAAGCAATACCCTCTCGTTAGGATGAGAATGTAAAAAGTCTTGGGTTATTGCTCATATATTTTTCAACCCAACATTTCGAAAAATCAGCAAGATACTATTGGCCTTTTTTTCCTTTGAAGAATAACCTATTTGATTGGCAAATTATTCTGTGACTTAAGGATGGACTGCCTGCCTAATTTGAAATGAATTCGCCAAGTTTTTCTTTCATTTTATTTTAAGGTGCTTAGTTGACTTACACAGAAGACATAATTAGAAGGAAGTTGCCGATGATGAAAAATTGCATATCGTTTGATAAATACCAACTCCAAGACATACACTAGAAAATATAAGTTAAATTTGAAAAAGCTCCGAGAGTTTAAACAAGAATACCTATTGTCCATATAACGCATTCTAATATTACAAAATACTAAAATAATATTACCATTGTGTCTCTTCCGAAAAGATTGTTAATGTACATTATATTTCTCCACCAATATTTTACACAAACTTCTTGTGGTCGTTCGGACATGTAAAACTGAGAAGTTTCACCATACCAAGCTGAATTTATATCTACGATACCAATCATCATCATATAGGCTGGAGTTAATCTAAGCATTAAAAAATATAATAAGAAGTTAAAAACATAAAACAAATGGTGAAGTTATGAGAACTTCGAAACTAAATTATCATTCTATCATTTTTGGTATACAAAACCGACTTTCATTTGTGTGCTTTCATAATTAGATAAAATTCTTACTTGACAGATAATGCTAGATATATAAAATATAAATGCTAGATAACATTTATGATCCTGTAGTTTAAAACTTTTGTTAAGTCACTGATGACATTCAAATATATATACTATTATTAATTTCAGTCAGAAATTTTTTATTTAGATTAGAATTTGGATCTTTTGAAGTACACATTTTTTTAACACTGGTAACTTTATTTGCTCTTTTAGACTCTGTAGGTAAATCATAAATCAATAATTAAATTTAAATGAGTATTAAAAGTGCGTTAAATTAATTTTCAAGGCATGTATTACCGTAAGAATCGCTTTAACACCGCCCCTGCAAATTCATTGGCTTTCCTTCTGTAATTAATCGGGTTTTCCTCTTTCTCATTCTGTTTTCCTTTCAAATATAAGTATGAAATAAGGAATCCGCTTAAAAAGAAAAATGTGTCAACTGCTAGAGTTGAATTGCCTATGACTTGAACAGCAACACCTTCGGCCATTCTCCACGACCAGGGTTTATTGTCTGTTCAAAATAAATAATAAAGCTTTATGTTTAATATATTATTTGCTTAAAACTTTAATAATTAAAATTAATAATTCTGAGAACTCACCAGTGAAATCGCTCATGTAGAAAACAGTGTGTATCATAATAATCCATACCATGCCCAAAAATCTTAATCCATGAATTACAGGAAGAGAGTCAACACTCAGTTTCGTATCAAAAATAATTTTTGTATTCGTATAGGTGGAAAAACACAATAATACTTTTCCCATCGTGCTTTGACGGTATTTTTTCAACACAGCAGATTCCAAAGATTGTGTAGTGTTTTTGGATTCTAAATTAGAATTTAAGTTTAAAAGTTATAACTTTATAAATTTATTTAAGATTTTTTAAAATTTATATCTGAAATTGAAATTGAAAGCTTCTTACGATTATTATGAGGGGTGTCGTTCTTCTCGAAATGGGCTAACTTCTTTTTAAACTGTTTGTACTTTCGATGAACAAGAACATCGTAAAGTGTGCCCGTTAACATTAATGCCAAAATTAATGAAAACACAAATCTGAAAAAGCAAAATTAAAGGATGGTTTACCTATTTTGATAAAAACGTGATTTTCATTAATATTGTAGGAATCAAGTATTTTCTCATCGAGCGCTGCAGTAAGTGAGGACGAAAATGAAAACATTGTATATAACTTTAGCATTGAGCTTATGGTGAAATCAGTGAAAATTTTAATTTTCTTGTAATCAGTCAAAAATAAAAATAAATGTAAAATGTTAAAAGACGCAAGAATAAAAACTAATTAGAATTTTTAAAATATCGGATAGCACGAAAAATCTGGTATTTTCCTAGGACTTAGCGAAATTGAACGGAAGAAAATATCAAGTCTGTCGTACGTTCAGATCTATGCTTAGACTGAGGTTAAAATATAGATTTGTGTCCGTCCAAATTTGCTTATTTTTTTTAAACCCAAGTTACTTTTGCGTATAGGACTCCGCACAATTTGCATTAAAATCCGACCCCGGTCAAATTGGCTGAAATTGCAATATAATGTAGTTCAAAGCCTCCTGATAAAAAAATCCTAATGGGTACTAGTCCAAAAAATCAAATTTTTCGAGATAGGTGGGGCTGAACGCGAAAAATATGAAGACAAGCGAATCTAATGTCCCGCTTGAAACTTGAAGATGAGGTTCAAATTTTTTAATAAAATGCGAGCAGCACAATCACTGACAATACTAGAAACACTGGTAAGACCAGTCCAGCTAATAAGGGCAACAAAATGGCGCTGTCCTAGTAATAATAGGCAAAATCATTGCCCTGTCCTGACAATGTAAATACTGTTCGAAATATTAAAGGTGGAAGGCAGTTCAGTCAATGAATACAAGACTGTAGATTAATTCAATTATCGAAGGAAAAGCCAGTCCAGCTACTAAAGGCAATTTAATGGGTCTGCCCTGGAATGTAAAGATTTTTCAAAATAATCAAGGCAAAAGACATTCCGGACTACCAAAGATATTTTGTAGTCCAGATAATTAAGACAAGACTATAGGTCAAGTTTCAAGCGGGACATTAGATTTACTTGTGGTCATAATTTTCGCGCTCAGTCCCACCTATCTCGAAAACTTTTGATTTTTTGGGAGGAGGCTTTAAACTATATTATATTGCAATTGCAGCCAATTTGACCGTAGCCGGATTTTAATGTAAATTGTGCGGGGTCTTTTAACGTAGAAATTAATATTTCTAATAAAAATATCTATAATTAAAGAATCCAGTGAAAAATTGATAATTTTATAAATTTTGATTAAAATTTTATACATTCATTTCAAAAAGTGACCAATGATTTTCTTTTATTTTCCAAACTTCTTTTCCATATCTGGGCAAAAACAAATACTAATTATATGTTAAACGTGCACACATATGTAATTAAAATTCGTACTCCCAACTATTTAGAAAGAACTTGCTACCTTATTCTTTATTTTCTAAATCCTCTTTATTTGTATTCACGCAAAATTTTTACTAAATCACTGCCTCCCGCGCTGCAGTAAAAAGAAGCGACCCCAAGTGCAAAAGTCGAGAGGGTGAACACTGAGCTACAGAACTCATTGACATATATTTACAACGGATTGTTTATGCCCAGCGCGTAGGTTTTATTTTACGAATTCGGTTGAGCAGGCCATTTTAGATGCTACTTCGTTTCAAGATTTCGCACAAACCGAAACCACATAAAAAAATTCCCGAAAAAATCTGGTATTTTTTGGGACTTTTTCGAAAAGGTCAAAGGAATAAACCAGGGCTGTCTGAGGTTTAGACCTATACTTACTATCTGTCCAAAAAATATAGGCACTTCGATTTTCGTACAGATTTCGTGAAAATTTCAGCAGAAAAATATATAAAAATATGTGACAACATGCATGTTGCAGGTGAAGGTTTTGCAATTACTGATACAGGCTTTCAACATTTTCAGATGATTAACGATTATTTCCTGGCGAGTGAAATTTGAAATCGTACTATAAGCAAATGATCATTTACGAATACTCAATTTTGAATGGCTCTAAGTCGCTGAACATTAATTATAAAATTTATGCAAAAATTATATGGTTTCGTTGATCCTGTCTATGCACAATGGTGAAATTTACAGACGCAAATAATCATTTTTTAATAAGTTATTATCAAGAACATAAAAAGGTGTCATCTCTGAAACTAAAGAACGCACAGAGATGATTCTTCTCGTGCAGAAATTTCCCCATCTTTCCCTTTTTTAAGCTGGGTTCTGATGGGACCCCTATCAGAATATCTAGTCTACAAAAAACTGATTCGGGCTGCTATCAGAATATCTAGGCTAGAAAAAACTGGTTAAGGCCCTTATCAGAATATCTAGTCTAGAAAACACTGATGGGGGTCCTCTCAGGTTCTAGTGAAGAATACCATGCTTCGTACAGCTATGGCAAATCAATCTGTATCTGATGGGACCCTGACCATAGAAGTACTGGGCCATTACTGGTTACCAGTACAGATAATCGGCAGTTCGTTCAGTACTAGATAACGGCAGGCTCCACGATCGGCGCAGTACTATGACGACAGTATAATTATTTAAAAAAAAATTAAGTGTGTTTAAAAATATGGTTCATGTGTTTTAAAATGTCTAAAAATTATAAATACAACTCTCGCGAAAATAACTTTATTTTCGTTTTTTGTTTTAAGAAAAAAACTCTTGTGAAAAATTGTAAATATTCAAAAAAAATTACTTTCTGCACGGGTTGAAGCAAATTACACATTTTGGCTTCTGATAATGTCATATGTATTATCAATGAGCAAAAAGTTGCACCTGAATGTTTAAAAAATTATTTTCTTCTTGGAAAATTACAAAAGACTACGATAGTCAAGGAACTCCAGCAAAGTCCCCTGCTGAGAGTGTGGTTGTCTCGATGATCGTAAAGTCTCTTGTATTTTTTCAAGGACAAAATAATTTTTTAAACATTCAAGAGAAACTTTTTGCTCATTAACAATACATACAACATTTTCAGAAGTAAAAATCTCTATTTTGCTTCAAGAATCGTATCTGTATGTTCCTTAGTTTCGGAGATCCCTTCATTTCACCATTGTGCATACAAAGGATGAACGAAACCCATATATTTTTTCATAATTTTCATAATTTATTTTCTGTGACGTATAATCATTCAATGTTGTGTATTCGGAAATTATCATATGATTATGGTACTGTTTCATCTTTCACTTGCCAGGAAATAATCACTAATCATCTAAAAATGTTGAAACTCTGTATCAGGGGCAACTAAAAGCATTTGTTGTGAATAAACTGCTTTGCAGCGCATTAGATGCGAGTTCTAGCAAGATAAATAATTCGCCAAAAATATAAGAGAGCCTTCAAGGCCACGAATTAAGCTAAGATTTAATTATTTACTTTCTATCAAATGTTATGCTGAACAAAGTTTAAAAAATATAAGAAAATCATTTGTCACTTTTGAACATAATTTGATGCCATTTTGATGAAATTTTATAGAATTATTAATTTTTCAATTGATTCTTTATTTATTGCTACTTCCCCTTTAAAAATTCGAAGTTTAAGTATAGGTCTAAGCCTAAGACAGACCTGGTTTTTTCTACCGGCCACTTGAACCAAATCTCAAGAAAACGCCAGGTTTTTTGTGAAGGCTGCTATGTAGGCAATATAGTATAGCATGAAATGATCAAAATAAGTTATTTATCACACTTACAACGTTAAAATTCTTCCAAATCCTAATGATAGTTTATCTTCTGTTAGGTCCTTCACTTGTGATAATTTAAAATCTACTTTATATAGGTCGCTAATTAAAAGTATTCTGTCCTCAAACATCTTCTCGAGAATCAAGGCGATTTCATTCATGGAACATTCAGCTGGTAGACAAAGGCCGAGAATAATTAAATCCTGAAGAAAAAAAGAAAATATAAAACCTGATATATAGAAAAAACAATCAATAGAAAAAAACAATATTTTTGCTATAAAAATCTCTTAAACTGCATCTCACTTGTTAAAAGAAATAACATTATTTTAATTTATGAATAATTTATACTTGCCTCATTTGGTAATCTAACGTGATACTGAAGAGTACTGTTGTGTGTAAAGTATGCAACAAAATAGTGTACTTCAAAAGGTGGGAATTCTTCTTTCACATTTCGAAATTTCGAATCGTTATGTTTTACTTCTTCCTCCAACATTAAAGGCGATCTATTCGAAGAATCATAGCATTGACTTCGAGTTCCGAGCCAATAATTATTTCCATAAATAAATCCAGGCTTGGGTTCTCCGCTTGAATCCAACACTGTAAAACGTTAGTTGAATTTGAACTTTGACTTATTAGGTGCCCAAAAATATTTTTTATGTATAAAAGGCAACTTTTTCTTTGCAGAAATAAAAAAATATGTAACCCAGTTTAAATTTATTTTAAACGAAATTTAAGAATTGTCAATGAAAAATTATTGGATTTTACTGAATGACATTTTTTTCAGGTGCCTTTAATCATTTCTGTAAGATATCACTGAATTGACTGAGTTATAAATTATTTGTTTATGAAAGTTAATTCTGTGTAAAGTGAATTAAAATGCTAATTAACTTTAAACCATTAACGTCACAAGGACACTTTTTTCAACTACCCATTTCTCTAAAACATTTCACTATGAAAACGTCTGTCAAAAAATTCAAGAAGTACCTATCTTACTAATTTTCGAGGTCGTTCTTTCCAATGGTGCAATTAAAATTACATAAAAATATGGTTTTTTACACTATTTTTGCAAATTAATACAACAAAACACGAATTTTTCAGGCCTGGTTTTTTTTCTTTTCACATTTTCGATACCTTTTCGTAAGAATATTCAATATTGGAATAGTGTAATCGTGTCCTCGCTTGTTATCCTTACGAATGGTATCATTGGTTTTATTTTCATTATAGTCTAAACTTGCAAAATAATGGCAAAAACAATGGAAAAATTGATCAATTTTTCGATTAATCATTTCTTGCGATTAAAACACACTTTTTGTACCAAACCTGCATGGTCTACATAGTTACTATGGTTTTTTGGGTCGCTGATTACGAATCTGCTATTATTTTTGCAAAATTAATTTGTTTAAACATTTTGTTTAAACAAATTATTGCAAAAAATGAGAATTTTTTAAATTTACTTGCAGAGTCGTATTCTACGGAAAAAATACGTCGAAAATATGTATAGTCAATTTTAATTGCTTAAATGATTAAGTTAATATCAGCAAATATCAATTTTCTATACCCAAATACGTTGTTACATATCGTTTTCTAGGTTTTCGGGGTCGCTGATCACGAATTTAATATTAATTTTTCAAAATTATATTGTTTAAACAATATGTTTAACAATGTAGGCAAAAATATGTAATCGTTCCGAAGTCATTTCAAGAGTTGTAATTTGCAATAATCATACTCTCGTATCATTCTTAACCTGAAAAAATGAAAATCTTCGTTCATCAGAATTTTCGCAGAACAATAATTGGTTTCATCTTTGATTAATCACGTTGATCATAATATTGAGACGACGTAAACAAAAGTTGTTTTATAAAATATTTTATCATAGATATTATCAAATAGGATTGCGTCATCGCAGTACATTTTCGCGCCATTATTACCTTATGCAAATATAACCTGCGAGCTCAAATTTGGACATTTACAATTTTTTAACAATATATGCAAAAAAATTATATGTTTTTCAAATAGTTTGAAGAGTTTTAATGCACGGTAATCATATTTGCGTAAAAAAATAACAACACATCCAATTTTGACACACTGACCATTTCATTCGATTCACAATGTCGAAACGTAAACTTTCCGAATCAAAAAATGCGGGAAAGAGACATCGTATCAATACAGTAGAAAATACTGAAAAAGAAAATCACGTTGATACAGTATTCATTTCTGATCCAGACGATTCTGGTGAATCTGATCATAGTGAAGATGATTTGTCGTCTATTGGTGACGAAGGTAATAAGCAAGGTGATATTGAAATGGGTGAAGAGTATTCAAAGACTCAGAAATTTCAGTCGTACCAAAAAGTATTGGAAAATTATAGTACAAGTCAGAAAAAATTGGAAGAAGAACATGTTTATAATTGGATTGATGGAGAGATGATGTATAGTGATACTCTATCAAATAATACCTTACTGTCTGAGGTACAAAAGAAAAACATTCTTGCTAGTTCACCAACAGATTTATTTGAAATTTTTTTTTTCTGAAGAACTGAAGAAATATATTATTGATTCTACATCGAAACGAAGATACAAGTTGTCTTCCGATCGTTTCAACACATTTATAGGTATTATTATTTTCAAAATATTTAACAAACGATTATCACAAAGAGATTATTGGTCTTCAAAAACTTTGCTACGGTCTGATGTAGTAACATCAACTATGGGCCGTCGTGAATTTGAAACTATAAAATCTAACGTCAAATTTCACAAACCAGTCGATGAAGACGCAAAGGATAAGGCCTGGCGTGTACGTCAAATTCTGAATATTTTCAATGAAAATATGAAGACTTTTGGATATTTTTGTAAAGCACTTTCTATTGATGAAATGATGATAAAATTTTACGGAAAAATCAGTTTCAACCAATTTATTAGAGGAAAACCGATTCGATTTGTATCAAAATGTGGGCATTATGTGGTTCGAATGGCTACTTATTTCATTTTGATATTTACTGTGGCAAAAATGAAAAAGTTGATTTCCTACCCAAAATTTCTCAAGGTAGTCGAGTTGTTTTACAAATGCTTCAAGAATTTTTGCTTAAGACTTCTCCTTGTAATAGACTTCAGTATCATATCTACTTTGATAACAAATTTTCTTCTCCTGACCTGTTAGTGCAGCTGAAAAATCAAAAGCTGCGAGCGACCGGCACTATAAAAAAAGATAGGATTGACGTGTCTAACGAAATCGATGCGAAAGCTCGTAGAGGAACATCTAAAGTAAAGCATGATAGCAATAGTGGTACTAATTTTGTCACAGTTATGGATTCAAAAGCAGTTTCGATTCTTTCTTCAGCTGCTGGCGTCACCCCTACTTCGAACGTATCACGTTATGATAAGGAAGCCAAGGGAAAAGCTGCAATACCTTTTCCAAATGCCTTCAAAGTTCATAACAATTGTATGGGTGGAGTCGACCTACACGATCAGCACTGCAACAACTTGATGCCAATAATTCGAGCCAAGAAATGGACATGGACCATTTTCATTAGACTGATAGAGGCATCAATCACAAACGCTACAGTGCTTTACAATTCAGTGAGCAAAAATAAATTAGGAACAAAAGATGTTGCCATGGAAATTTGTGAAAAATATTTAATTGCTTCCAATGTGTCAGAAAATAAACATTCAAATCATACTCTCGAAAACACAATATTCAAAAAATATTGCTCATACGAGAAGTGCGAAGTAAGAACCGTGAAATCTCGCAAAGAGTGTCAAGTATACTTTTGCATGAAATGTTTTAAACAAACGCACGAGTAAATAACTTCAAGCACACACAAAAAAAATATGAAAATTGAAAAAAAATTTTTTTAATATTTAGAAAATTGAAAAAAAAGATGATTCTCGGTGACATGTACCTCCTCATGGTGGGAATCGGGCAACATCAGTTGGGCTCAACAGTGGCAGAACATGTTAAATTATTCAATGGAATTCTTGTTTGAAAAGATAGCAACAAATAAAACAAAGTTTTCTACGAATAAATAACTAAATTTTTCCTTAGATTACAGACTTACGAAATAATTTTTGGAATGTAGTGACAGTTTTGCATACATTATCAAACATATTGTTTGTAAAATATAATTTTGAAAAATTAATATTACATTCGTCATCAGCGACCCCGAAAACCTAGAAAACGATATGTAACAATGTATTTGGATATAGCAAATTGATATTTGCTGATATTAACTTAATTATTTAAATAATTTAAATTGACTATAAATATTTCCGACGTATTTTTTTCGTAGAATACGATTCTGCAAGTAAATTAAAAAAAATTTCATTCTTTGCAATAATTTGTTTAAACAAAATGTTTAAACAAATTAATTTTGCAAAAATAATAGCAGATTCGTAATCAGCGACCCAAAAAACCATAGCAACTATATTGACCATGCAGGTTCGGTACAAAAAGTGTGTTTTAATCGCAAGAAATCATTAGTCGAAAAATTGATCAATTTTTCCATTGTTTTTGCCGTTATTTTGCAAGTTCAGACTATGATAAAAATAAAACCAATTATACCATTCGAAAGCATAACAATCGAGGTGTTTTTTTGCATTAATTTGCAAAAATAGTGTAAAAAAACATATTTTTATGTAATTTTGATTCAACCATTGGAAAGAGCGACCTCAAAAATAGTAGGATAGGTACTTTTCGAATTTTTTGATGGACGTTTTCATAGTGAAATGTTTTAGAGAAATGGATAGTTGAAAAAAGTGTCCTTGTGACGTTAATGGGTTAACCAAATAGATCACAAGTTTGAATTTTTTCATATATTGGTATATTACTGTATATGTCTTCAAAGGGGAAACTAAAACGATTTATGTTTTAACTTTCTGTGATTGTGTCACGTAATCTATTTATGCGTCGAAACCTAAAAAATTTCAAGATGAGGTTAACTTTCCTCCCTTACCAACTTGAAACAGCAAGCATAAAAAAAGACGAAATTTGGACCGGTCTAATTTTGCTTATCCAAATTTGGTCGTTTTCGGCTCTTGTAATTTAAATTTAGTAACTGTATAAGAAGTTCGTTCCCCTTCGGTTCCTTCTTTAAAAATTAAAGAAAAAAAACAGCATCTTTTAGTAGCAGTTTATCATGGACATAGGAAACACGGGACTAGGCCTGCTATCCTAACTTGGCAAGCGGGGTCGGTTCCACGGGAGGGAGGAGAATTCCATGAGTGGGGATAGCAGCCATCTTACGATGTGCCATTTGATTATGCGCACGAGCATTTTTGCCGACAAACTGTGCATGAAAATATAAACATGTGAGCGCTGCCATGTTTGTCGCGGGACATCAAAAGGTGGCGGAC
>NC_046665.1:33816013-33848336 GCF_010883055.1 Belonocnema kinseyi | reverse complement strand
GTTTGTTTACAATGCGAATGTTAAAGGTCACTTTTGAGTGATCATGGTGTGGCGGCGGCGGCGGTAAGCCCCAGAGTCTATAGTACACTCGAAAACTCCAGCTTGAAGTGAAAAACGGATTAAAATCGACTTTTTCAAAAAAGTAAGTTTTTGGCTTTAATTTTTAAACTGAAAAAGTTACAACTTTTTGTCTTAAGAAAAAAAGATGCGCAATCAAATTTTACATCCATATATATCTTTTGAAAATTAAAATTCGAAAATTTTTTCTAAAGCCTCCAGGGGACTTCGTTTTCGCACGAAAAAATTTTATGTGCCCTTATTGCATCCGGACCCACAATTATAAGTTAGGGGAATGTTGAAGGCTACTCCTTTTAAATGTACAACTGTTGTCGTTTTATTTTAAAATATTATCTAATTGTAAAGCTTGTTTGTAATTAAATATATTCCAATCGGAAATATTGATAATTATAAATTTTACATTTGAATTTTTTAAAGCGTATTCAGTTAACAGCTGTTAACTGAATAAGAGCGGTATTTTTTCTTCCGGCCAATCTGCATGATTTTTTTACATTCTCATCATTTATGATTAAGAAAGTATTAGAATTGTCGGAAATTTGACATCAAACTTTTTAAACGGATCTCCACGTTTCATGACCCCCTGAATCCGAAAATCAGGTTTTCATGATGGCGTCTGTCTGTCTGTCCATCCGTCCGTCGGTCCGTAAACACGATAACTATCGAAAAAATGAACGAATCAAATCCATCTTCGGCACACTTTTTCTAGGTCCTAAAAGAAAAGACGAGTTCGTTAACCAACCATTTTTGATAAAAATTCAAAAAGTGAGCGCATTTTGAAAATTTTTGAGACCACTTTTTTCTGAATTTGAAAATTCTATGTACGGATGTTTATAGTATTGAAAAGAACAAACAATTTATCCTGATGACTTTTTTCGATAAAAAGAAAATTCTCAGAGTTATAGCGTTTTAAAAACTTTTTTAATCAACCGAAAATCAAAATTTGAAGCCGAAAAAGGCACGATATGAAAAAAAGTCAAGAAAAGAAAAAAATTTCTTTTTGAAATCCCTACAAGATTATCATAAACAATTTCTGGATTTTATTCAAAAATCGAAAATTCAAATTTTGATTGCACAAAAAATAATGGAAAATAATGAATTCCATTTTGTGGACAAACTATGTAGGATACAAAAAAAGATGAATTAACAAAAATGGTTATCCCAAAAAAGATCTACAATTTCGTTAAGAATCACTTCTTGATAGGAAGCGTACTTTTTGTTTTATTCGTGAAAAATAACGTTGAAGAAAGTAAAATAAAAAAAAATGTGTGGAAAAAGGACGAAAGTTACGAGAGAAAAAATCCAACAAAACCTGTTTACAATTGTCTGTCGGAAATCGAGCGTGCAGCGCGAGTGTCACGATGAGAATGTGTACCTCAAAGCCTACAGAGCTTTGAGAAACTTAATCTTTGACTATACTTAATTAAGTAGACAATTCAGAATATGAAGACGCATATAAATACTGCCATCTAAAAGAAATCTTTTTGATAAAGTTTTTTTGAAGCATTCCAAATGCAAAGAATAAATGTCCGAGCGCGAAGCGCGAGTTGTAATTATGTTCGAGCGCGAAGCGCCATATTCAACCGTCGCACGCCCTAGGCGCGCTCAAACTTACGAGCGCAGCGAACCGCGCGCGTAGCTCGCGATGATAATGTGCCCACAAAGCGGGCAGATTTTTTATCTCAAAATAAACTTTTTTTTAGATTTAAATGATTAAAAATATTCAAAAGATCTTAATTTTTTGAAGTTTTAAATTATTTAAATTATGTATAATATTTGTAATTATACCTTGATAAAGTAAATAAAATAGGGAATCTATATTTATATAAAATAAATGGAAGAAAAGAATAGCACGCACGTGTTAATGACTTTAATGATGATTTTTCAATTTATTTCGTGTCGGTAAATAGCAGTCGCAAAACTGCAATTCGATCAAATGAATAGACGGAACTGTTACTGAACAGAATAATACTTTTCCCCTCTATGAGTAAAACTTGTTTCTTGTATAACATACTATCACGCGAAAGTTGATCTTATTCCTTCATCTAATATCCACGCATCTGACACAATCGAAACGATAATAGACTTATGCCGTTTCTATTGTATAATGTATACGATTATACACAGCCAGTACTTACAATTTAATCTTAAATAAAGTTTATCTAAAGACCCTCGGAAGTAATGCGAACAGTACTATAGGTTTTTATCTCTAATTGAAATTTAAAAATTAAAATAGAAATATTGTAACGTTCCAAAAAGCCGTAAGCAATATTTTTACCATTTTTAGGAGAGACAAAAAAAGATCCCAAAATTCGAACTTTCAGTGAGGTTACTTTTGAGATACATCAGTGCTGTATTAAAAGCGTGGAAATTTGGATTGGGAAATTTCATTAGGTTACGAGAAAATGGAAGAGGAAAATATTCGTTTTGCTTGAAGCGTGAATTTTCTCAAATTTGAACAATGATTAGAAATCTAATTTCTAATTTCGGGAAAGAAAACAATTACTGTACAATTAGTTATTAAGTTTTTGAATGGATACATTATAAGTTTGGCAGGAAAATGTCATTAAGGTTCGAGCAAACAGAGGGACATGTTTTTTCATTTAAGATAAACATTTTTGTTATTTTTTGGTTAGGATTTAAAATCAATAATTTAAATTTAATGTAACAAAACTAACAAATGTGACGTTCTGCAAGAAAAGGGCGCATTTTGTCTACATATGTATGGAGTTACGTATAGGGGCATAAATAGCCTGTTAAATTTGAGATAATTTAAAGACGAATTCTCTAGGTTGTAAAAAAGTCATTGGAGTCAAGGAAATGATTATTTTCACGACAAATATGAATTTTACGAAACGTCGAAATCAGCTTGTAGCAGACGACAGAATTTAAACCGTTAAAATCGTTTGAAAATTAATTTTTTTACTCACCATTCTGACATAATAGAAGAATTCCCGAGATATACCAGGTTTTCAAAGGGTCACGTCTTGATGATGGTCTTCCTAAATTTTGCGAAATACGTTGCGAAATGGAGAAAAATGCAGATAAAATTTACATGCCCTGTGTTGAAAACCTGGTCTATAACAAGAATTGTTCTATTATGTCAGAATTGTGAGTCAAAAAATTAATTTTCGAGCGATTCTCACCGTTCAAATGCTGTCTTCTGCTACCGGCTAATTTTTATGTTTCGCAAAATTAATATTTGTCGTGAAAATAATTATGTCCTTAACTAAAGGTTTGATTTTTCAACATTTTATTGATCAAAAGGATCTTGCAAAATCCCAGATATTCGACAAGTTTCCTTTCTTTCGTTCTCAAATCCTTCGGAAAAAATATATATTGAGTCAGTGCCGTACCTATCAAAAAAAATAAATGTCGGATTTAGCAACACCCTTAACTGATATTTCTAAGGGTGTGTGTGGAAAGATTTCGTGGCTGACTTCAATCATGCTAAAGTCAGTACAGTTTTTATCAAGACTGCCTATGTGCATAATACTAGACTGGCGCTATCCTGGCTTTGTCTAGTTTATCCACAATTGTCAATAGCAAAATAGTTCCTAGCAATTTATTCTATAGACTCAGGAGAATAACTGTGCATTTTGTCAGATTTTAATAATACAAAAAACACTTTTAAAACCCTTATGGACATGAAAGACCCACGATGCGGATCGCGTATGGGATAATCACCATGTGGACAAAGGCTTAAACAAAATTGAGAGAAATAAATTCAAAAAATTAAAATAAAAAGTTTAGGAAATTACAAACCATAATTGCATAAAGGCTCAAATAATAATAAAGAATATTGTATTACATATTTAATACAATAAAATATAATTATTGAACGTGATTGAAATATTGATATACAAACTTTATTCTTATCAGCGATTTATATTTAACAGATTTTCAAAAAAGGTTTGCTCATAATTGAGTCATATAGTAAAATTATAATGAAGTTATATTAATTATGCTATGTACAATGATGATATGTTAAATATGCCACAAAATCAATATTTAACATTAATGATTTTTAAAATTGTTACATCTCATTCATGAGAGTGTCATGTAATCGTCCAAATTTTCGATATCTGGTTTTTGACGGATCTTTACATTTTTTAAGTTCGTTAAGCAGATATTTCCAACAAAAATTTTAAAATGTAGAGCTTTTTCAGAAATAAAAAGTGTTTTTTTTTTTTAATTTTAGCAATTTTTGTCAAAGTTGCTTATATATGGGTAGAAGACTTGCAAATTATCCAAATAAATTTTTCAATTTCGATGAAAATTAGAAAAGTTAGATGACTTTTAATATTTTTAACATTTTCAAAAAAAGGAAAAAGAATTTTTGTAATAGATTAAGAAATATCAATCGAAATTTCTACTAGATATGAAATATATGTTTTTTGAAACTATTATCATGAAATTCGTTAATTAGACAAAAGTTCCAAAAGTTGGATCATTTTAAAAAATATACAATTTTGATTTTTGAAAGATCCTAAAGTTTAAACTGTTGTTTTTAGTAAATTTTAACAGAATTTACAAATTATCTTGATGAAGTTTTTTAATTGGACACAAATTCTCGAGCGCGAAGCGCGAGTTTCATAATTAGAATGTAATTGTCAAAGCCGTAGGTGCTTTGAGAACCTTCTTCAAAAACAAATCGAAAAAATTGCAGATAAAATTTATGGCCGTAATTTCTCAGAATTTTAAATTACAGTTTTCGATTTAAGGTATAGCATTTACGCTCAAACTTGGCGGGATTCGCCGCGCGCAATGAGAATGAACCCGCGCAGACGGCATATTTTTGAATTAATTATATTTTGCGTAAATTAAAATTAGGCCTAACGTATTAATTATTTAAAATAATACAAAATAATTATTTTGCAGGCTAATCCCAAGTATAATCATACAAACTTTTTATATATTAAATTTATAATGATTTTTTCAAACATTAAACACTTTTAATGTTTCAAGATCTGCAGAAACTAATTTTTTCTTTTTTTTTTGTATACCAGCACTTTTTTATATATTTAATTAATTGCAAAATCTATATATTAGACTTTTATTTAATGAAAAATACTTAGATTATTTTATATTAAAATTGACGATATATCTAGAAACTAGTCGATCCGATCGTTACATCTCAGTCTAGCCACTGGACAGTCAGCCAGTGTCAACTAAAGGCAGACTAGGCAGAAACAATTCAACGCCATGAAATATTTTCATACGGGATGTATTTTTGTAGAGCAAGTGAGCTACAATATTATAAACGCTTCTTACAATTGTTTTGCCTCTCCTATAAAATGTGATATTTGTGGCTTATAAACTTATGCAAAAAGATGGACGATATGTCCTTTTCGAATGACGCCCTTCAACTTTAATTTTTTTCCAAAATTACTTCTGATTTCTGAAAATAAATTCTTTAATATGTATTAAAAATTCTCGCTCCAATCAGTCGGAAATCATTATAGTGTAATACGTACAGATCCATATATCGAACTTATGTCACTGACTCTGATGTTGAATCTTGAAACATAACTACTTTCAGATTCTACATACACAAAAATAGAGAATTTAGATTGCTCATAAAATGTAAATCATATTATGGATTTTTGTTGCTAAAACCGTGATTTAATCTTGAAAAATTCTTTTTATGTTTTAAGCTTTCTTGGTCAATAATATGTTAGTCTATATGTTGTATAAATAGGAACTGCATCTGTTAATAAATTGGAGAAATTTTAATGGATCAACTTTTCTTACTACCTTTTAAAATATAAACTTCTGATTTTTTAAATATTCTCTTTAGTTAACTTAACTTATTTCATTACTAACTTTTCAGGCCCCACAGTTTCCGGTTATTGATTGCCTCTCGGAAGATGATTAAATCCTTTTGACAAACTGTTGCATTCAATATTTCTGCATATTCAGCGAACGCATAGGCCGGCAGAGTTTTTTTCATGATTTCCTCATTTCCTCTATGATCTTGTGCTCCCGATAACGTAAACAGTAAAACCATCACTAGGGATTTCAGGCCCATTGTTATATCCCTTGACTTCATTGTAAGAGCCTATCTTATTTATTTTTTTCAAAATTATTTGCAAATTTAATTACAAGATTAGAGAACTTTTTCTCCCTTTACAAGATTTATTTAAAATTAAATATTTTATTAGGTCCCATGCAAGTATTGATTCTTCTTCTGCGGATTCTACTGATAAAATTCATAAAAAATAATGATTAGGGAAAGTCAGCCCCATATTTATATTTCCACAAGGAATTCACGCAAGTTGTTCGGTGCCTTTCAATTTTAAGTCTTATCACTGATGCAGAAAGTTCTTAAAAATAAAACTTAATGTTAAATATAAAATTATAGTCGCGGTATAAAAACTGCGTTAGACCACATCCGAATAGTGTCGTGTTTGAGACATGACTGCGAGGCATCTGTACCAGAATCTAGGAGAACACCATCACTGTCAGCCTCGATATCCCCGCCATACGACATAATATTATTTGCATAAGTTCCACCTTCTAAGGTTTTAATCACGACAAATTTTGACCCTTGAAAAGAATTCGACACCAGTCTTTACATTCTCATTCATGAGAGTGTAATGTAATCATACAAATTTTCTATCTCTAGTTTTTAACGGATCTTTACGTTTCGGAACTTAAAGAGTTCGAAAATCATAAAATTTTGTCTCTATGGCTGTGTGTTTACCTGAATTGTGTAGCAACGCTAAATTTTGAAGAATTTTTCAAATCGAATCAGCCTTTGATAATCTTTTTTAGGGTCCCAAAATGAAGGTCATGATCTTTAACCAGATCTTTCCGACCAAAATTAAAAAATTCAGAGAATTTCAAAAAATTTTTAATTTTAAAGTTCTATACCTTTTAATATTTTGAAAATTTTCCAAATAATTGTTTGATAAATGAAGAAATATTAATACAATTTTTTCTTAAATATAAACTATATTTCGAAACTATACCAATGCAATTTTTGGATCAGACAAAAATTCAAAAGGTCAGATAATTTTTAACCATATGCAATTTTTTTAAGGCATGCACAAGTTTCAATCGTTATTTTTAGTAGATTTGCACAAAGTATTTTAATGATGCCTTGTTTCCACCACCACGAACCACTACTCAGCCGTAAGAGTGGACGGAATTTTTCCTTGCCTAGTGAGGTGGCGTAGTGGTGAAAATGAGACATATGGCAAATAAGTATTTGGGACCAAATTTCGCCTGCGTGTAGACCCCTGTTGGTTCCGTCGTTTTTTTAAAAACAAACATTTTGTAACTAAAGTGACTTGTTCCTGTTGTCACTGTTCGTTTTCCAACAGTGACAACTGCAACTAGTGACTTTATTTACAAAAGATTGTGCTTTTCATAAAAACGTCGTGAAATAAAAATCTGCAGTGTTCAGCAGCAAATGTTATTAGTGAAATAGTGATGTGATGATTTTCTTACACAATTTCTAAGAAATAAATCACTGAAGAGGACTCCCACATGAGTCTAAATTTCTGATCAAAAAACACAATTTCTTTTTATTACTAGACCCTAAATGTATGCATAAAACGTACGAAAACGAGTATTGGTGAATATTTGACCCACATCAACGTTAATATTACAGCAATTTTAAAGTTGGTACTGATACTATGTTAAAATTTTAAATTGTAAAAACAAAGAATACCTTTTTAATTAACCATTTCCTTTTAAAATGATAGCTGATCATTGCAATATTGGCATTTAACATATTGAAAATAATAAAAATATTATTAATTAGAAGTAAGATTAGGATAAATAGCAGATGTGTGTGAATGTGTGTGTGTGTGTGTGTGTGGGTGGGTGGGTGTGTGTGTGCATGTGTGTGCGCGTGTGTGTGTGTAATTAAAAGCAACTCTGAATCAAGCGCCAAATTCTGATGAAGGTTATTCATTTTTCTTTTATTCAAGGGCAGCTACTTATTGATGCAATTATGAAAACAAGAAGAATCCAGCAGGGCCAGCACAACTCTGTGGAAAATTTTTTACCTTTCCACACTGAATTCTAATGATGTTAGGCAGAGCCGGTTTGCAACAGCAAATCGACCCTGGAAAAATGATAAAAAACGGCCCACAAGCCGTTCATTATATTGTAAAACTAGGGCCAGCGGGTAGGCTGTCGTGCATCGCGCTCGTTTTTGTACTTTTAGTTAGTGCATTTCTACTGCATTTTTTCAAATATCATTACTAATGAAACTTAAATCGAAAATTGTGATTTAAACCCCATAATGAACTGCGGTTATAGATCGGGACTGAAATTATTTTTCAACTCGTTTTTAGAAACGGTTCTCAGAGCGGCTGCGGCTTTGACGATTACATTCTTATTGCGACACTCGCGCTTCGTGTTTGTCAATTAGGTTATACAGACAGCTCTGTTTGAAAAATAACAGAATGGAACAAAATAAATCGGAATACAAGAAGTAAGTATGCTTTTTCGATATAATGAAAATTAAAAAATGTAAGTTTTTAAAAATACTTAACAGAAATCTTAAGCCAAAGGCTTTGATTCCGTTCGTTACAAGTTAGGTTCAAAGTCATCTCTACAAAAATGTATAGTGAGTAGGGTGGCCGAAAAAATCACATTTGACAAATTTCAACTGGCGTAATCCCCAAATCGTTTCCATATGCGTAGGCAAGTAAATTTATCCATGTGTTTTTTTATTTCCAAAAAAATATGTATGTATTTCTCTATGTCTGTATGTATGATTAGCTGAATGTCGTAGCCACCCTACTTTTGAAGGATTTGTCCAATTGAGTCAACCTTTGATACACTTCTTAGGATTCCCAAAATGAAGGCTAAGTTTATTAAGCAGATATTTTCGATCAAAATTTAAAAAATTTAGGGCATTTTCAAGATTTGCAATTTTTTTAATAGGTTAAAAATATTAATATTTGAACAAGATTTACTATTTATCTTGATGAAGTTTTTCAGCGGACACAAATCATCGAGCGCGAAGCGCGAGTTTCGTAATGAGGATGTAATTGTCATAGCCGTAGGTGCTTTGAGAACCTTCTTTAAAAACAAATCGAAAAAAATTTCAATTACAATTTATGGCTGTAATTCTTCAGTTAAAATCACAGCTTTCAATTTCAGTTATAATATTTATTATATTTGAAAAAATTTAGTCAAAGTTTACGCATGATGCGTACGAAAACGAGCGCGAAACGCCAGAGCTCACCCGCGCGCCTTAAATGCACTCAAACTTGGCGCAAATCGCAGCGCGTGTAGCGAGAATGTGCCCGCGCAGCGGGCATATTTTTTGTTTAGAAATCTGTGGTCAATAGTCTCAAGAATGTGTCTTCAGAATGTCAAGTTACACAAGCACATCTGATGCTCACAACGAGCCTCTAAATATTGCCATTTTATGCCATTTTTGATATTCCTAAAACATTTGCATAATATTTCTGCGAGATAAGAATGCGATAAATGCAATATTCGCAAGAATATCAAATATCAAAGAAATCAATTTACAATTTCCTGACAAAAATCGAAGAAGTAAAAATAGTAAGCATTTTACATGTTAAACTCAATAAGTATAGGACATAAAAATGTAGCTAATCTACTTCATTATTAATTATCTTGAACTTTTTAAATTTGTCACCAGTCGAAAAATGGAATTAAAATAATATGTGAATATTGTCGAAATCTACATCTGCATGATTTTAAACATGATATAACCATTTGTCTTTTAGTTTAATCAAAAATTTATTGGTGTACATAGATTCAAAATATATTTGATGTTTAATAAACATTTTTATTGGCATTCCTTAATCTATCAGAAAAATAGTATATCCTTTTTTTTAATTTTCAAAATTATATAACTTTTATTTTAACCGATTTTAACCCACTAAGGACCAAGTCTTGATCCCGCTAAATAAAAATTCTGAAAAAATTCAGAAACAATGCATGGTCATTTTCTAATCGATTTTTTTATTTTTATATATTTTTGCTTTCTATTGAGTATACAATAGGTCAAATCCACCTTGCGAAACGCGAAACAGTCCATTTTGAACAAATGCACGCATTGATTTTGCGGAATTCTAAGCCCGTTACCTAAAAATTTGAAAAATCGTAAATAGTGAATGTTGCTCGGCTACAATATTGGCCGTCAAAGGGTTAAAAATACCATTCGAATAATTAGAAGTCTTTTTTATCTCCTAAAAAGCTTGACAAGATTTTCTATAACTCATAATAAAATTTTGTTTTAAATATTAAAATTCTCTAAAATTTTTTTCTTTGTTCGAAAATATCTGGTTATCAAACTTGATCTTCATTTTGGGGCCCTAAAAAGTTGATCAAAGACTGTCTCAATGGGACAACTCATTCAAAAGTGAGCGTGACCACACCTTTATGATAAGCAAACAGACAGACATAGAGTCACAAACAAAATGTTATCATTTTCATAAAGATTCGTTAAGAAGTAGAGATCGAAAATTTTTAAGAGTTTTTGTTCAGCAAGCACAGTCACAGGAGAAAGTATCTATAAACTTTGCAAAAACTTTAAAAAATATTTCAAGGAGTATCATGGTTATATGAGTCGTTTTTAAATTGTATACTCACATTAGTTTAGGTTGGTTTCTCCTCTTTCATTCACATTCACATTTTCTGAGTCGCTGGTGCACCTTTCTGATTTTATAGGTACCGTGTAAAAATGTGGTCGAAAATTACGTTCGTTATAGGAAACGCTTTACTCTGATTGCCGTGGTAATTCCATAAGGTTATTGTGAACTTAAAACGATTTTCGTACGAATAGTATACTTAGTTATCCAAAATTTCACTATAGAAGTGTAATATTACCACGGGAATCATAAAAAGAAAGATAGGAAAGATCGTCGTGGTAAAATTCACCCCCAGTTTAATCGTTCATCATGTAGTGTAATTTTACAATGTGGAACGTTGTGAATATACTGAAAAACGTAGAACAAATGGGAATAAAATAATATTATCTACGGTAAAGCTATAATTTATAAACTTTTTGGGTGAAATTATAACATGAATAATTGGTATTTTTTAGTCATTTGTTACTATGTTTGTTGTGTTAATTTTCATCCAGATATTTATTGTGTGTTATGAAGAAAAATACTCATCTCTGAGTAGCTTAGTGGGTTTGATCATCAGACAGGAAATCTTAATCCCAGCGCAGCTAGAAAGCATTTTTTCACCATTTTAAAATTTAATATAAAAAAAATATATAAATTTTAGACTAGACCATGAAAACAATCAAGACAATAAAGTGTAAGTCATGCGAGACATAACCTTTAATAAATTAAAAGGTTGTTATTCTTTTACTTAACTGCGGGAAAATATACTCGAATTTGTATAAAAAGTAGTAACTTAACGGGTGCGTACAAGACAATCGAATCTTGAGAGTAAAGTAGTATGTGAGGCTATTTGTCATTTGGAAAAATCGAAACTTTCCATGATTTTTAATATATGATCACATTTATGGGTTTTAAGTTTGTCCTATGATGATTTTATTCAAGCTACCAAAATCTTATTTTATTAGGACTGCCGAATTATTTTAAAGCCCACAACTTTGCCCGTATTAAGGGGGGAAATACCTTTAGAATTGCCAAAAAATCGATTTTTTCATATTTTGAATGTATAATATGTTAAAAATATACTGTAAAAGAAAAAAGTAAAATATTAAATATTTATGGAGATATTGTCAAAAATTTCAGAGTCCGCATATGGTGTAAGTGCAAGTGCCAGTGAAAAAAAGTTTAAAACTGCCAGTAGTGACGATATTCCTACAAATCCTTTGCACGGATACAGAATTCTGGAATTCTTCACAGTTTTTGCTGCACTATCCGCCGAAGGTTTATTATATGGACCCGGAATCGCCGATTGATCGGTAAGTCACTGAAACTAATAATTATACTGTAACGAATCTTTAAACGTGATTATCTCGAAATTGTCTTTTTAAAAACTTCTCGTGCTGTAACTTAAACAGTTATTGACCGATTAGGCTGAAATTTTCAGGGGTTTCTCTTTCTAGTACTGTCGGAAGGATATGCCTAAAATTTTAAAGATATCGGGTTATTAAATAATTTGTTTGGGGTCATGGCTGTTGAAAAAATGGTCGATACTTTGGACCTTCGACTAAATAGCCGATATAAATTTTAATTTTCAACTTTTATATTATTTTATATTTTTATCCTTCCCTTTAACGCATTAGTAATCGAACAAAAAAACCTTTTTTATTTCAGATAAATGGAAAAATTTTGACAGCTGCAGCAGTTTTCGATGCCTCGGAGCAGATGCTTGAAGAAATATTCTGCAGGGCCGCCATTTTTTTTAAATCACAAGTTTTTTACGATTTAACAATGTAACAAAAAGATGTTAAAATTAATAAATGATCTAGTTATTTTATCAACTTAAAAAAATGCATTAAAATGGATTGATTTTAGCCTTTCGAAAAGTATCTCTCCCCTTAAATGAAACACAGATTTTATTGAATAAACATGTTTCTAGTTTAATTAACCTAAAATTTATACTACGGTTTAAAATATTATCTTGTTTCTGCATAGCTTTCAGGTATACAAAGATAAAAAAATGTGAGTCATGATATTACAACTCGAACATTCAAACTTCAATTACTTTTAATCTATAGTCAGCTCTCTGCATAGTGCCGGACATGGGTCGTTAGGTGAGTATGTTTCGTGGAACTCAGCTTCCCCCACTCTTGACACATGGAAGGGCCATCGAATTCGCGTCCGCTCTCCCTGAATAGTGCGGCTCGTCATTTTTCTTTTTTTCTCCCACAAGTACGAAATCTAAATGTTTGGATGTTTGTTTCTTGATTTTGAGTAGGTAAAAACGAGTTGTTTTTGCACAAGCATTGATTCGGTAAGTATTTGATTAATTATTTTTTGGCGAGATTACGAAAAGAAAGAAAAATAGTCTATGTTCATACATGTATATTTGAGGGGCACTATTCAAAGAGACTGGACTGAAATGCTGGTGCTCGAAGCGATAGCACAACGGAGGGGAATGCTTTCCAGCAAGAATAAGGAGGAACGGCACTATTCAGAGAGAGAACTGTCTTTAAAGCCACTTTAACATTATAATTTAAATATAATAAATACTTGAACCTAAAATTTTATTTTTAATTTACCAAAATTATTTAAATATGTTCAAGGAACATAAAAGTGAAAGGTTCTATATAGTGAGCATATGTCCATATTATATGTACAGACATATGCTAAGATATAACACATTGTTTTAAATTCTGGAATACCTTCAGATAAGCTCTCTTAAAATGAATCAGTGAATTCTCACTGATTGAAACAGCTAGAAGTCTGTCACTGGCAATCAGTGAGATCTCATTAATTCGTTCAGTACGATTGCGCCACTGGTTCAATCAGTGAGGTTTACTGGATACTCAGTATCAATATTCCATTTAACGCGTTTTCGTCCGTCAGCTGATTAGGTATGAACTTAGCTCTCATAACGTTTTACTATCCTTTTTAATATCTCTCAAAAACAATAAATTCACAATAGTGAATGAGGGCTGCGCTGCAATATTATAGTATATAATATATTTCACCTGACTTTGCAAACGTCCGTCAACGCGTAGCGTTATTCAAATTTAACCCTTAATGGTCAGGGGTCCTCTCCACTTTCAAGCGAAAGACATTATATCCGCTGCTGATTGCTTCCAAACCCTCAATATTTCTAAGGCGTGAAGACTATATGTGACCATCCGCGAGAAAAGGGATCTAATGCGTCGAAGCTGAATTTTACAGGACGGGCGATTTAAGCTCTTAGCAGAGTCGGGGCGCGTCTACAAAAAATAACCCATACACTTGCCACTAAACCTTTATGCACCGTTTCCATGAACTCCACTCACTTCGGTTCGCTTCGGCTATATCGAGTAGTAATAAGTGGTTCGCAGGCCTCTCGTTTGGGCTCCGCGTACGCTTATCATTCCTATGTTTGTAGCTTAATAACAAAAAAAGTAATTCACTCAGTAAAACTTCTGTTAATTGGACATGAAAGAGCAACTCAGAAACTATAGATTGGCGCAAAAAAATAATAATACATTTTTTCCGCATTAGGTCCCTTTTCTCGCGGACGTTCAAATATACAGGTTCTTGTCATGTCCGCGTGGAGCGCTATATCACTGGTTTGATCACTTGTTGAATCTGTCGTTTGGCGCCACTGGTACATTTCAGAAACTCTTTCAGTTGAGAAACCTACCGGTTCAACCAGTAAAAATCAAAAAAGCACTGGTTCGCCAGTGATAACTCAAAATACTGATTTAACTAATAACAATTTCACTAGTTCAGTTTAAAAGAGCGTATATTTTACTCTTTTTATTTCTTTAAACACGCATTCTTAGGATACTGAATAATAAAAATTCTTCTTGAAATATTTAAATCAGGATAAGAAAATTTATTACCTCCATTACTATTAAATTTTTTAATAAAAGACAATATAAACAAAAAGATACAAAAAAGTTGTTTTGTAGGTAAAAAAATTAAATTATAGACCTAGGCTAAAAGTATGAACGCAGCGTACTGGCAAAGGGAAGGAAAAATGACCATGCGCATGAACATGGGTTGAGTTCATATAAGCATAGACACGGCATCATTTATAATTGATAAAGAGGCTTCATTCTTCCATAAACCACGAGGCCCAATTTTGACAACTTTTCTACCCCTCCCTCACACCATGAAGTCCATGTGACATTCTTGTCGACCCCCTCCTCCCTCCTAGGGTGCTAAGTAGTTTATGCAAGGCCCGTAATTGACAATTCATGTATTTTTTATTGTAATATTTTTGGACTTATTATTATTTTCAGTAAACATTTTTTCTGGTTTCTGACCGAGTCGAAATGTAGGCCCTACTTTGACACTTCAAGTGCAAGTATTGTCTCTACTTTGTGGCTGTTTATTCTACTAGCTCCTACGTAGCCACCCCTGAAGATATTTTCATTCTATTTTGCTTCTGTATAAGCTTCAGCCCCTACATTGAAGGTCTTGCCTCCATATTCTTCAGTTTTACTTATGTCTTCTTTAAAGCTCCATATTCTCCGTAGAATTAAAAAATTTTCTTTTAACGCTCTTAAATTTTAACGCACAAAATATGTGGCGTCATTGCCTCGACGCCTGCGCCCTCGTGTCAGATACTTTGTTGTTTCCTCTAAAATTCCATCATCACAGTTCGTGAAAGCAACAGTTAAATTGATTTTAAATAATAAATATTAAAGTTATAACATTAAAATGGGTTCAAGAGGAAAGAAGTTTGCCTCAATCTGGTGGCTGCAAGCAAAAGGAAGAATGCAAACCAGCGCTAAGATTTTAAAGATAGTTATAAAGAACCCAGATCTACCCCCCCCCCCCCCCCCCCCCCCCCCCCCCCCCCAAGTATCAAACACACGAGAAGAAACGTCAAAAGATAAAGGTAAGAAGGATACCAATATTTTGTATTGCGTTTCTTCTGTACCACAAAAAATAACTCCAAATTAGTTACCACAGATTCTGAACAAATAGATTTTCCTTTCACGCAATTTTCTTTAAAAATCAAGAATCACGAAATTGAATGATTTCAGCTTAAATATTTAGAAAATAGGGCAATGCCAAAATCTTAAAAATTGAATATTTTAAGATTTTGAATTTGACCAATTGTAAATTCAAAGCGATCAAGATTTGACAATTTTAGATTGAAGACTAAATCAATCATTCAAAGCTGAAGCTTTTGAAAGTCTAGAATTTAAAATTATTATTACAGAACAAAATTATAATTTGACCTTCAAGCTAATTATGCATATTGTTATAAAATTAAAGAATGGATTTAATTATACTAAACAAACTTTCAAAATAAATAATAATTTTAAATGGGAAATATTAAAAATGAAACAAAAATGTACTGCAGAACCTTGAAACTTCAAAAATTCGAAAAACATATTTCCCTCTCGAGAAATTCTGCGATTTCAAGTCTAGGTCCCTGCTGATTTAAAATGGATTCGGTCAGCGATGATTGTTTTTTGTACGTTATTCTCGAAAAAACCGACGTTGATTGACTTGTAAATTAATAAAATGTTTCTTCAAAATATCATATTTTTGAACCAATTTATTTCTATATGCCGAGGGGTCGATCACTCCAATGTTCCTGATACATTCACTAAGTATTCCCATACACGTATTATTTCAATATTCTTGATATTCTGGATATTATTTCTAATCTCAGATATTTTTGATATTTCAAAATATTCCGAAATATCCCGAAATATTCACAAATATTCTGACATATTCCTCAATTTCCCTTTGCGCTCTACACGTTTTTAAAAATTTCAAATTATATAAAATGATTCTAAAAGATGTCAAGAAATTCTAATTATGTTCAAGTGTTTCAAAAGATTTTAATAAATTTCAAAATAATTTAACGGGATTTAACAATTCTTTTGAATTAAAAAAGATTAAAGTTTATAAATGAATTTCAAAAGATTTCAAGTAATTTTAAAGAATTTTAAAAGGTTTTAAAAGAATTCCAAAAAGTACAAGAATTTTCAAGAGATTTTAAAGACTTTAAAATACTTTGTATGAGTTCAAGAAATTTTTAGTCGTTTTGAGGGATTTTCTGGAATTTCAATAGATTTAATATAGTTTAAAATTTTTAATAATTGTTCAAATCAATAGAGTTTAAGGATCTTCACGTAATTTAAAAATATTTTTATATATTTAAAGAGATTTTCAGGAGTTTCAAGATATTTAACGGGATTTATTTGATTTAAAAGTGTTTTAAGTTTATAATCGAATTCCAAAGTTTTCGAATTATTTGAAGGAGTTCAAGATATTTTTAATGGATTTAAGGGATTTTAAGCAATTTTAAAGAATTTTTAAGGAGTTTCGGTGGAATTTAAATGAGTATTAAGATTTTAAGGTAATTATAAAATATGAATAATGTGCTTGAATTCTTCAAGGTCTGTTAGATCTTTTGAAATCTTGGGAAATTTATGGAAATCCTTTAAAATCTATTAAATTTCTGAAAATATATATTAAATTTAAATCTTGATTAAGCACATAAAATATACAATAATAATTTGTAATGTTTCTAAAATCTTAGTACTTGTAATCTTAGTATTTGTTGCAAAATGGGTCACAAAAATTTGCAGATGGCCTTGCACAGCTGTAAGTTATAATTCAGACTTTTTTGTATACTTCAAGCTAGGCTAGCCGAGAGGCTTTAGGTGTTAGGAATGCGAAACCTAAAGGATTCGAACCCCCCGCGGTGAATAAAAACTTTTATAGCTTGCAATTATAAATAGTGTAGTGATTGTGTAATAGTAAATAATTGTGTCCTTAAACACGTGAACAAATATTAGAGTATAATAGTAATAATATAATAATCCAAAAGATTAATTTTTTTTGTCGATGATAAAATTTAATGGATATTTTTTTCCGTGTGCAAAATAACTTGAAACATTACGCAAATGTCAGTATGTCTTCTTCTGGCTCCATTTTGTTAATTTTTCGTCAAATAATTTTATTCTGTACATGAAGGTAGAGTAATCTAGAAACAAAAACTAAGCCTCTATTTTGACGCCCCAAATGGTAGATTCGGAAATTGGTGCCCATAAGAGCGCTAAAGTTTGGGCAAAAATCTTATGGCAATATCCTTTACTTTACAACCTTAGCCCCTACAAATATTAGCGTAAAAAGTCTTAAGGTAGGGGCTATATTTCGACTCGGGTGGCCATGCGTTTTTTTAACGCCTAATTTTAAACAACGTGGCTCGGACTCTGACAAACATTTTGGTTGCGAAGTAACATTCAGTTGCCACAGAAAAGTGTGGCAACTTCTTCTGAATAGTTTGCAGGGGATTTTCCATGACTCATTATGAAAAAGAGTAAGAAGGAGATAGCGAGCTTCACTCTCTCGCATGAGCCATGGAAAATCCCCCTCCCCCCAACTATTGGAAACAAGTTGGAACATTTCCGTGATTCACAGTTTCATTCCCTACTAACGCTTCTCGATGCCCAATAAAATCTTAAATAATTAGCAGTAAACTCAATAAACATAAGAAATTCTTTGGCATATAAATGAACACGTGTTATTTTTGTGTTCTTCGATCAAATAGATACAAAAGCTTCCTAACCATTTTAATACTTGGGTCAATTGGATCCGATATCTTAAAGAAAATCAGCGAAGATGTCAGTTCAATAAATTATAATCATCCAATGTAGAATTGGCAGACTTTGTATTGAATAAAATCTGCATACAAAATACTGTAAATTGCTATTAATCTTTTCCATCAATTGCAAATGATCCTATTATGCTAATTTATGTGAGGCTCAAGGGTCAACTTCTGATTTCGTAATTTGCGGCCGTTTTATTGTGGTCAAAGCCACCCACTGAAAATGCCATATTATTAATTTTGTTCGGTATATCTAATTTTATCATCAAATGAAAAAACAAGATCAGAAAAATGAAAAGTGAAAGTAATTATTGAACAATTTAAAAAATTAAGATCGCTGTTGTTTTTATTTATACTAGGAATTTATTTATTTTCGGCGCTCCGTTTACATTCATCAAATCATTACAAATCAATAATTATCTAACGATTAGTCTCTAAATAATATATTTTTCAATATAAAACATAACTATTTGTATATTGTAGGGGAGAGGAGGTTCTGTTGAAGCATCTCCATATTCACAAAAAAACTATAATTAATCAGTATTTTTTCAAAAATACACCAGTTTCAAGTCCAAGCAGTAGATAGGAAAGGGCGTTTCTGGATCAAAAAGTAAGACGGAGTCTGGATACACTTGACAAGACGGTGTCTGGATACTGATTTCGACCACTTTTGAGTTCCAGAGTCCGTCTTGTAATAAATACATTAGTAGATAGGCAATGATGTGCCTGGACCGTAGTATTAGAACGTGTATTGGAGAGTGTCCCTGTGTATCCGAGTGAGGTATCGAGATCGTTTTGCTGGGCTTTCTCGGAGGGTCATGAAGACGTCACAGAATAATAATATTGCACAATTGTAAGAGCCGAATTGACGTAAACAGGATCAAGGTTTTTCATTGCGACAAAAAGGAGGATGATTTATTGCTTTCTTATAGATAAACATTCATTAAATGCGCAAATTTGATATGGAGGTCTGTGTTTTCTAGAATTTCAAGAATTAACACTAAAAAAAAGGATATTCTTTTTACTGATTTTTCAAAAAATAAAATCGTGTTTTAGAAATCGTAAATTCCGAAATCGTATTTTAGAAATTGACATTGTCAATACGAAGTTGACAGAAAGCTGATATGCATAGCAAACTATAAAATCATTATTCTTGATTTTTCATATAGTTTCATTTGAGAATGCTCCTCGATTGTTTCCGTAATTTTCCTATCGAGCTGAAAGGTTATTATTCACAACATTTTAAATAAAAGTAAACTCTTTATATTTTTAATGAATTTATTTACCATGGGATTTAAGATATTAGGAATTCTTTCTCACGAAATGTATACACTAAAGTAATAAGATTTAATTCAATGAGTACAATTTAAAAAATATTATATATCAGTATACTCAAGTTTATCATACTAAGTTACTGAGATATCAACTTAAAGAATATTATTAATACAAGAATGCTATAAGTTTCTTAAAAAATGTATTCTACAAATAATCAATTTAAACATTAAACGTGATAAAATGTTTATCCTATCTATTAACAAAATGTCAGAAGCAACAAATCACTCATCAAAAAGAACCCAGATATTTTTAATGGATTTAAGGGATTTTAAGCAATTTTTAAGAATTTTTAAGGAGTTTCGGTGGAATTTAAATGAGTTTTAAGATTTTAAGGTAATTATAAAATATGAATAATGTGCTTGAATTCTTCAAGGTCTGTTATATCTTTTGAAATCTTGAGAAATTTATGGAAATCCTTTAAAATCTATTAAATTTCTGAAAATATATATTAAATTTAAATCTTGATTAAGCACATAAAATATACAATAATAATTTGTAATGTTTCTAAAATCTTAGTACTTGTAATCTTAGTATTTGTTGCAAAATGGGTCACAAAAATTTGCAGATGGCCTTGCACAGCTGTAAGTTATAATTCAGACTTTTTTGTATACTTCAAGCTAGGCTAGCCGAGAGGCTTTAGGTGTTAGGAATACTGCCCTGATCGAGTTGTCAAGCTATGCCGCTTAGCCGAGATTTTCGCCAAATATCTCATAATGTAAGTTAGCCATGGGGTTTAGTTGTTAGGCAATGCGTTAGTGCCTTAGATAAGTTAGGTTCGAATCTCGCCGCAGCCGTTCCAATTTTTCATAGCGATCAAGCGTGCAATTATGTATGCAGTGAATAAATGAAGTATATAATCATTAAAATAATAATTTAACGCGTGTTTCCGTATTTAATTGTATTTAATTTGTGTATTGAGTTCCTCCTGCTGAAGGCTAAATCTTTTGGTGGAGTGAGTTATTTTTCATACAGTCGTTTGAGATTCTCATATGCTTTGTATGGCAACTTCAATAGATGGTTTCGCTCTTTCAATTAAAATGTATTACTATCGTTCATACTTCGCTTGTCAACTTTGATATAGTGAATTTCAAATTCCCACAAGTTTTATAAGAGTTAATGCAACATCCTTTCCATTTGTGAAACAAAAATATTAGTTTTGACGGCTGAAAACAGCTATATTAATTGTTGATACGCAAATCCTGTTTTCCCTACTTTAAAACGATATTATACTAAACTCTCATTCAGCTTTATCATTTATTCTAAAAAAACGTCTCTCAGTGTAGAGATATCAGTTCTCTTTACTGTTTTCAAAAATATGATTTTCTTATTCAGCCCAAAAAATTTAGGTTTACCAGATGGGTCGTGTCGGAATCCAGGATCATCGATTTTATTTCGTTGCACGCTGCTTAAGTTGAATTTCGTGAACGGATGAAAAAAACGTGTCACGAACAGTTTTCACTGAAAGTCGGTTGCGTTCATCACTCCAATAGGATTTTATCAAACAGAAGATTATTCCGAAATTGACGTTCAAAATCATAATATTTGTTGTAAAAAAATATGTTTCTGTAAAAACCAGGACATTTTTACAGTTTTCCAGAGAAAATCAGGTGAGATGGGCAAAACATGTCCCGGAAAACCAGGACGTCTGGTAACCCTAACAAAATTTAATAATCCTAAACTTTCGTCAAAACTTTTGTTTAATTTTGTACACTCTCGGTCGCGACACAAACAAACCTATAATATATGTAAACATGGCATACTAGTGAAGCAATGAGCGTGGCAACACCACACACGGTTTAGTGGGTATTGGTAGCTACTCAATACCAAGTTTGTACAAGGGCCTTCATCCGCAAGGTAAACAGTATTGCTAAATCGTCAGTACTTTCTTTCGCTATATTTCTTGGGTCAATAAAAATATTATTCTTTGGACAGTTACATCTTTTATACTAAACTTAAGACAAAATTTCAATTTTTGTAAAAATTGGTGTATTATATTCTTCTATACATCTCTAGTTTTTACCCTGAATGGTGAAAAACGTTTAGATGCTACAATCATAAGTGTATAAATTTAACTAGTTTTCTATAGGATACCCACGTAAAAGCTAATGTGTTCAGTAGATGATATGTACCTTCACAGACTCAACATTAAGTTAAAACCTGCAACGTCGTTGCATACTAATCTCCTGTATGTATCGTCAAAATTTAAGGAAATTCCTAAGAAAAGTGAAATCTCGCGTAAAATACCTGAGGGATCATTCACAAACTACGTAACGCGTTTTTCTTTTTTTTTTTAAATAAAGATGAGAATATAATTTCCGTGAACTGAACAGTGATACAACGATATGGAAAAAAGAAAAACGCGTTACACAGTTTGTGAATAATCCCTCAAGCTTATGTCTCGAGTGAGTCACGTGTCTAGATTCCTACCATACCGCCTCTTTTTTTATATTCTAACTTATTTTCACTCGAAGCGCCACATCGAGTTGAAAATTTGGAATAATAAATCGGAAGCACTAAAAAAGGTGGGTCTGGTCCTACATTTAAATAATTATGAAAAAAGCAACAACAAAATTATTTGCAAAGAAGCTTTTTTTATCATTATAAAAATTTAGGTCCAGATCCACCATTCTTAGTGCTTTTTTCTTAACATACCAAATTTTTTACTCTATGTGGCACTTCGTGTGAAAATAAGTTAGGAAATAAAAAAATTGGCGGTAAGGTAGGAATATGGTCATGTGAACCACTCATTGCATGGCCTTAAACCAGTGAAATATGCTGGGCGGGTCAACCTCACGATGTATCACGTGTAATAAGATACTAAAAACCATTTCGAAACTGAAGGGAGATAAAACAACGTGCATTTGATTAAAGGCTTTATTTATCGCTCCTTATGCCATACAACGACATTTGAATTGAGGCCACATGCATTTTCATATTCTCATCAGAGACGGTATTAGATTTGTGAAAAATTAAACCCCCTCACCGTTTTTGATAAACTTCGACGTTTTGAGACTCCCCTTTATGAAATAATTCGCGGAACTAATCTCATGTAACGCAAACATCATAAAAAGAACGAGAGTTGTACGTGCTTCTAGAGCAAGCTAACATCATGACCAGGGAAGGGGGGGTACAACAGGGTGGTATTGGTACTCAGAAGAGGTCTGTCTTTCGCGTGTAACAGATCTCGTCGGTTCGATAGATGTAGAACTACATTATTGAAATTAATCTAATTGAATTGAATTTGAATAAACTATTGTTTATCACATTAAGACGTTTTCTTAATTGTTCTGAGAAAAACATCCTGAATATTTACCACAATTTATCAGAAGTGGGATCGCTCTCAATCCCTTAGTTAAAAAAAAAGTTTTCAGTCATTTTAGTAATTTCGGGTGATATTCGAAGAGCTTCAGTTTACGGTTGGGCGTGATCAGTGTAATCATTTGTTGTGTATTCATCAGATTTACGGCCTAAGCAATAAGGCTGGATTGATGCGTGTGTCAAATTGTTTAAGTTGAATCAATTGTGGCAAACGTGCCTGTGAACGGTGATAATGATGATGCGCCAACTAACAGGGGACGACTACCTGTCTGGTAGGCTACCTGCCTACCCTTCCCCTTCCAGCGTGCAACGACCCTACCCCTCACTGGATTCGAAGTTGCTCCAGGCCCACGATGCTACGTCCCCTACGGAGATAATCCCTTTCTTCCAACCTATATCTATTCGCATTTAAAAAATATCATTATGGCCAAGAAAATCATTTGATTACACAAAATGAGATCAAGTCCAATCTAAGAAAGTATAAATACGACGTTTGAACTTTTTATGGATACAAAACTATAAAATTTTCCACTTTTGGTCCACTTTTAAGTTGTAGTGGCTTTAATAATTAATTCAAGTTAAGAAACGTAAGTGTTTAAACAAGTTATTATTATTATTTATACCAATATTCTCTTAGAAAGATTCTAGTAAGTTGCAGTTTTTTCTCAAATTTTCCACTTATGGTCCACTTCGAAGTTAGAGATGATTCATGATTAATTAAAAGTATTAAAGTAAGTGTTGTAAGTAAGTTGTACATTTATTCTGAAAGAAGTGTTAGTTAATTCAACAGAATTCGCATACAAGTATTCGTTTGGGATAAGTATACACAAATTGTCGAATTGTGAACTGTACAGAAAGGATAGGAATTCCCTTCATTCATGTACAGAAAAGTAGTGCTGGAATTATAAATGTTTTGCAGTCGAATTGCATTTCGTAATTTTTCGAAAAAAAAATGTTAAGCCAAAAATATCTTAAAGATCTAACTTGTAGGAAAAAACATAGAGTTCGGATTTAAATTCAGCACTAAAATATTAGTATGGAGACCAAACCTCCTATTTAAAAAACACTCATAGGACTCATATGTTTCATTTGGTTGACTAGCTGCAACTAAATTTACTTAGACGGAGGAAATAGATATTTAAAATGCTTTCTTATTCGTGGGTTACTAAATTCTTAGTTTGGTTGACAACTTCAAACGCTTAAGTTAACTAAGAAAAATACGTTGGGGACTAAGGGAACTAAGATGATGAATTGGAATAACTTTTCATTACTTCTCTGTTGCATTAACTAAAAAATTAGTTACTTTAACTATATCATTATTTGATCTGAGTTAAATAGCAAAAATAAAAACAATGATTCCAATTTCTCATCTGAGTTCCCTAAGGCCCCATTATATTTTCTTAGTTAACTTAAATGTTTGATGTTGTCTACCTAACTAAGAATTTAGTAACCAACTAATAAGAAAGCATTTGCAATAACTATTTCCCCCATCAAAGTAAATTTAATTGCAGCTAGTCAACCAAATGAAACTTATAGTGTACTCGTTTATCCTGCATTGGTTCACTCCGATCTGCACCGAAGCAGGTCGGAGTGGAGAAGGAAGTAGTAAGAAGAAGTAAGAAAGAGCAATCGGAGTGCTCTTGGAGTGCACCAGAGCAGGATAATCGAATGCGCTATTAGAGTAGATTACAAAACTCAATTCGATCGCAAAATATGTATAATTTCAGCACTACTTTTCGTTACATGAATGAAAGGGAAACCTATCCTTTCTGTACAGTTCACAATTCGACAATTTGTGTATATTTAATCCAAACGAATGCTTGTATACGAATTCTGTTGAATTAACTAGCACTTCTTTTAGAATAAATTTACGTCTTACTTATAACACTTAGTTTAATACTTTTAATTAATCATGAATCATCTCTAACTTTGAAGTGGACCATAAATGGAAAATTTGAGAAAAAACTGCAACTTAATAGAATTTTTCTAAGAGAATATTGGTGTAAATAATAATAATAATAATAATAATAATAATAATAATAGCTTGTTCAAATACTTACGTTTCTTAACTTGAATTAATTATTAAATCCACTACAACTTAAAAGTGGACCAAAAGTGGAAAATTTTATAATTTTGCATCCATAAAAAGTTCAAACGTCGTATTTATACTTTCTTAGATTGGACTTGATCTCATTTTGTGTAATCAAATAATTTTCGTGGCCATAATGATATTTTTCAAATACGAATAGATATAAGTTGGGAGATAAAGGTATCATCTTCACGGGGTACGAAGCATCGAGGGCCTGGAGCAAATTCAAATCCAGTGAGGCGTAGGGTCATTGCGCACTGGAAGGGGAAGGGTACGCAGGTAGGCGTGGAGGAAAAGAGAATCGTTCCTTTAGGGATGTATTCAAAGTGTTACCTGAATTTGACCCGGTAAAAGGCCAAAGCTCATAGGGGTTGCACGGCGTTGGCGGGACAGTGTTCCTCGAGTCCCGGCTCAAAAAACGACGTGGGCAGACTGGAAGGTGCTACTAAAGAAAGACTTTCCATATCAGAAGAGTTCTCTTCGTCTTCGGTTGGAAGCACAGAACTACCAGAAAAAAACCGAATCAAGATATCGTCGAATATTTCTCTGAAAAATTGACACGCTGTAACGAGGCATTCATGCTAGATGATTAAATAATAGAATGAATGGTTCACTGATTGAACGATCCTAGATACGGAGACTTCCTTGGACCTTTGAGTAGGTATAAGGAGCCTCATGAGTTGTTGGGAGATTTCAAGGCTGGAAGCGTTCATATTTGAGAGGTGAACGTGAAAAGCGAGGATCAATCGAAGAAATCTGAAAATAAATCAGTTCAATACCATGGCTGTAAGAAAACTGGTCATCTAAAACGAGAATGTCTGAATGCAAAAACCGCCACATATTTCAAATTAGGAGTAAGTGGAGATTATGCCCGTGATTGCGGAAAGTGACTTATAGTACTGAAAAATTTGCGAGCGGACAATCGAATAGTGCTAGTGGAAAGCCAGTCCTTGTGAGTGGAAATAAACATGCAAAATATTTCAAGGATACTACTCTACATGGACGAATGACCAGGTACTTCGTTGACATGGGCAGTAGCGCTGTCGTGTTGCGTGAAGAGGACGCGAAGCGTATGAACATGACTCATTTGGAAATGGAGATGGAACCACTGCTTGATTACGGAGAAGGAAAGGTGAAGCCGAAAGGTCTCTTCACAGCAGATTTGCGCATCGATGGCATTCAGGCAAGGGTGAAAGTTCACGTGGTACCTGACGAATGTCAAGCGATTTCAATGTTAGTAAGGCATTTATATACCGAGCAGCCACACATAGAAATCATCAGCAAAGAAAACGAGTTAAGAATCACTGCGACGGATGAGCTTTCGCCTGACAGTGCAGTAATTCCGAGGAGAAAAACTGCGTTCTGGTTCAGTAATGCGACGATGATTCCGAAGAATTATCGGCGGCATGTGGCAGTAAGCAGGTGTTTCAAGAGATCCGAGTTTTGCATTGAAGGTGGAATACGAAGTAAAGGCCAGGTGGGTAATACCGCGCTACATTTTTACGACTGATGATGAAGGAACAATAGTGATACCTGTGTTGAACCTCTCGGACCATGATTTCAGGTTACCTAAGGGCTTTTGTGACCCCGGACGGGCACTATCAATTTAAGTGTATGCCGTTTGGACTATGTAATGGCCCCGTTGATTTTTCAGAGACTAATAAATCATATTTTAGATAACCTGAGGTATAGCGTTGCGATGGCATATCTCGATGATATAATCATTCAATCTTCGTCCGTGGAAGAATTATCAGAGCGTGGAATTGAGCCAAGTAGCCGAAACTTGCGTGCGATTAAAGAATTTCCTGAGCCAAAAGATGTGACTGGAGTCAAAAGTTTGTTGAGATTGGCAAATTTTTTTCGAAGATTTGTAATAGGACTCGCGATGATCGCGAAACCGCTGATAGATTTGACAGGGAAGAATGTAAAATTGTTTTGGGGTGCAGAACAAGCCGAAGCTTTTACTCTTTTAAATAAGTGTTCATTGTAAATACCTGTACATGCAGTTTATTCACCTGAGGCAGAAACTGAGGTGTTTACTGATGCAAGTCAAATCGGTCTTGGCGCGGTCCTCTTGCAGAAACAAAAAGACGGCAGATTTCATCCGGTATGTTTTTTTCGCAGAAAAATAGCAAAAGATGAAGCTTAGTATCATTCTTATGAATTGGAAGCATTGACTATTGCTTACGCTCTGGAAAGATTTAGAGTTTATTTAATAGGAATCATGTTCCTAATTCCCACGGATTGCAATAGTCTTAAGGGGGTCACTCCATCTAGACGTTTCAAAAAATGTTTTTTTTTTCGCTTCAATCGACAAACTTATTATCGGAGAATATTATCCTAAAGTCTCACCAGCCAATTGCAAATATTTTGGAAGAAACAGTTGTTAGAACCGACTCCCACCCCAAATATTGAAGTGCCTTTTCTCAAAACCATATTTTTTAGATCAGTATATAGTATATAGTAGAAAAAGATTGCGTGAAAATCATAACTTTTCGTTTAAAACATGACTTCATTGCTTAATTTTTGAGTTTTATTAAGTTTCCTAGGTTCACCCACTTGAAAAAAGCAAACCGATTAATTGAAAATTTTGCTCTTTTGTTTTAGATGAAAACTTCGGACTGCATCGTGCATCGATTTGGATGGAAGAATAGGTAGTTGGTTCGTACGGCTATCCAAATTTAAATATAAAATCGAATATTTAAAAGGCACGAGCAACGGGACACAGTGGGACGAAAATCACGACTCTGAACAAATTGACTTTCCGACTACACTTTTCATGCGATTCCAACGTTTTAAAAAAATTAAAACTGATGAAAATCCGCATGGTCTTATCAGAGCATATATTCAAATTGAAGCTCTATTTTTTTATTTCTTGACAAAAATGAAAAAAAAATTTTTACTTTTGAAAAGTACCATTTCCAAGAGAATACTCAAATTCATTCCCAAATACCCAGAATGAGTAGAGGAACTAGCCAGTACAATTTTTCAGTACGGTAGGATAAATGAAAAAATGTATTTAATTTGTTATAAACAAATAAGTGGATAAAAATGGTTTCATATCGTTGTACGGTGTATAGTCCCTTGATTTTCACTGGATTTCCTCAATTGATCAGCTAAAATGATTTTTGTGTCATACCCGTGAGGATTCATGAATAAACAATCATTATTATAAACAAATAAAGAAAACAATTTTTGGCTTCAGCTATTGGTGACGAAAAGAATAGTCATTTTCCATGAAATTAGCTCCATAGAGCTCGTGAATGATACTCAGTTATCATATCTGCTTATATAATCACAATTCGCAATTGTTCAAACGACCTTCGTTAACAATTGCATTATTGGGCTATTTTTCGTCACACAAACTCCGTTCTTTGGATGTATTTAATTGTTAATAACTGATCTTCGAATAACGTTAGGGGATTTGGATGAATAATAACAACTGCCATTCTTTATTTGTTTATAATAATGATTGTTTATTTATGAATCCTCACGGGTATGACACAAAAATTATTTTTGTTTATCAATTGAGGAAATCCAGTGAGAATCAAGGAACCGTACACCATAAAACCATATGAAACCATTTTCATCCACTTATTTGCTTATAACAAATTTCATACATTTGTTAATTTATGTATAATTTATGCTCTGATAAGATCATGCGGATTTTCATCATCTTTAATTTTTTAAAACCCGTTTGAATCGGATGGAAACTGTAGTCGGAAAATTAATTTGTCCAGAGTCGTGATTTTCGTCCCACTGTGCGGCGTGGCGGATGCCTTGAGTCGGAATCGCGCAGAATGTAGTGAGGAGATTGAGCTTGTTGGTTTACCTGTAAAAACAGTATTAAGATTCAAAGTTATAACTGACTGGGTAGCCGCATTGCAAAGAGCAAGTCCTGAGATTATGGAAATTAGACAAGCTAGAAGAAGGTGATAAAGAAATTCACGAAAAGTTTTGCAATGTGTAACGCGAGAGTGTATCGAAAGCACAAAGGTAAATATTTACTGTATGTACCGTCAGACCTTCGATATGATATTGTTTCGGTGGCGCATCGGGGTTTAGCTCATTTAGGGATTGATAAAACCTATGAGAAAGTCAAAGAGACTTGCTATTTTCCGAAAATGCGCGATTTTGTGACTCAATATGTCAGGTGGTGTATTATCTGTTTATATTATAAAACCACTGCTGGAAAAAAGCCAGGATTTTTGCATCCACTGGAAAAGGGTAGTGCGCCTTTCCAGTGTGTACATATTGATCATTCAGGGGCTTTTGTAAAAACTCAGAAGGAAAACAAGTATGTGGGTGCTCTTATTTGCTGATATAACAAATACACTGTTCTGAAGCCAGTGAAAGACGAAACGTCATTTGAAGCGGTAAAAATGATTAAAGAGTTTATAACGCATTGTGGAAAACCGGAAAGGATTATATCTGATCGAGGAACTCCGTTTACTGCGGGCGAGTTTGAGAAATTTGATGAAGAATTCGAAATTCAGCATGTAAAAGCAGCGGAAGGTGCTCCTCGTGGAAACGGTGAATGAGAGCGACAAAGTAGAGTTCTTATTTCTTGCTTAGCGACTATTAAAGGGGATGAAGAAAATAGAGATTGAAATAAAAGGCTTTCTGACCTGCAATGGGCCTTTAATAACAGTGTGCATCGAGTCGATGAATTGTTAAGAGCAGAATAGAGCGTCTCTAAAAAAGCAGTTTCACAAAAAAGAAAGTAACGCAGTTTGTACGAAGAGGGAGATTTAGTTTTGGTAGATGAGAAACAAACAGCCGCTGGAGAGAGTACAAAGCTAGATAAGAAGGCTCGAGGGCCATATAAAGTAACTAAAGTCGTAGGGAATAATCGTTACTATGGGGAGGATATCGAAGGAGAACAACAAAGTCAAAGGCCAAATAAAGGCATTGTTGCTGTAAATCCCCTGGTTGAAATTCCGAAGCAATCGTCGTAGATTTAAGGAATATATAATTATGTGCCATGAGAATGTTGTTGAAAGTCTGTAATCAAGAATTATTGCTGTATGGTGGTCAGTATTATTTTTAGAATTATAATGAAACAGTGCAGTGTTGCGGCTCGAAGAAAAATAAGAGCACAGTTTATATAGTGTTAAATGTAAGCTTAATGCCTTAATGATAAATTTTGTATTATAATTTGCGACGGCTTGAGCAGGTCGTCAAAAATGCAGGACAGCCGAATTGTGGGCGTTTATGAAATAATTCGCGGAACTAATCTCATGTAACGCAAATATTATACAAAGACCGAGCGTTGTACGTGCTTCTAGAGCAAGCTAACATCAAGACCAGGGTTCGGGGGTATAACAGGGTGGTCTTGGTCTTCAAATGAGCTCTGTCTTACGCGTGTACGCCGATAAACATAGTCAATTCCTTGCCTACTTGTACCATAATTAATTTCTGCGTCCAGCAAACCAACAACTTTTTTTATATTGCTGGACGAAGTACCATTATTATGTACTTACAAGGAAAGTCTTTCAAATCGCCGATTTGATTCTCCCTTAAATATGTTGTAGTATTCGAAAAACTAAGCGACACGTATTTTTTATATCTGCGGAAAAACACTTTAAGGGTGTGAAACAGCCCCTCAAAGATAGGGGTCTCAAGTGTCGATTGTATAGTATTGTGTATAAAAACTAAATTGACTTTGATCAAATCTACTGTAAAAGTTTCTTCGTGATTAAAGATGAATAACGTAATTTACTCAAAAAATATATATATATATTTTTTTTTTGAGGGGGTAAACCACCCCTACATATTCTTAAAGTTGTGCTGAAAATTTAAAAATTCAACGGAAAAAATGTTAAAAATATATATTTTGTAGTTGAGACAAAAATAAAGTTTGCGTGTTTCGTCAAAATGAGTTTAAAAAAAATTAATGGGTGGAGCTGCCACTAAACACTTTTTATCTTATGTCTATGATAATATATACTTTCCATACATAAAAAAATTGGGAAATTTTTTTATAACGATGGATGTGAAATAGGGTCCATCCAACAGGAATAAAAAAATTACACGGGGGTAAACTACCCCCTAATTATATATAAAATAGCAAAATAAGTCTAAAATTTAGCAAAAAAAAAAAAAGATGTGTTAGAAGGTATTTTGATACTTTTAAGAGATAAACAGCATTGCAAAGAGTAACTACCCCTAAATTGCTTCGCATTATTAACCTTTCTAATTAAATTTTGTGCGGATTATTTTCTGAGTTTGTTTAATATTAATTTTAATGCAATCTGTTGTAAATGAATCACCTTGTTTTTTTCGCAAGCTGAAATTTATCACAGAATGTACAATAATGTATTATTTTGCATTCTATGATAAATTTTAACTTGTCAAAAAACAAGGTGATTTAAACCGAGATAGAAACTGTTCCGTTCAAAGATTAAATTAGAAAATAACAGCTATGACTCGAATAATGTACGAAACCTTTCCATATAAATACCTCAGAATCCGAAAGAAGATTCATTGTCAATCTAGTTTTCAACGCCGCTACTGTGCCCTAATTCCCTTACAATTAGCTTAGTCAAGTGTATTTTTCAACAATGATACTTGGCCTAAGCCAAAGAAGCAAAGACCGAAAAACTTCAAAGAATTCGCAGAATAAACCAAAAATCACCAAACAGAACGGTAAGCTAATCAGTAAATTTTCCAATTTCGATATTATACTTGAAAAGTCTGAATAGGAGAACGTGCCTTGCCTTGGGCCATTTTGCTTTTCCAAATTTTTTGTAACTACTTATTGATTAAATTTAAAAAATTAACAATAAAAGTTCAAAAGGGTGGGCGCTCGACTATGTATAAAATTTTTTTCATCGATTTTTATCCACATTATTACATAAAAAAATGTTTTAAAAATATTTCAACATTCAATGTTTCTTTTAAACAAAACTTTTCAACTTTTCTACAGCTTTGCAAATGAAGGCGAATCCTTTGAATGTTATAAATTTACTGCTTGCTACATTCCAAACATTAAATATAAAAAAAATCCAATAAACATGAGGGAAATTGAGATGAAAGAACATTTTGAAGCAATTTTGTTGAATGCCATGGAAGAATTTAACGGGGTGGAAATGATGGTTGAAGAGTATAGATATCCAAGATTTTAAAAATTTAGAAGCACAAATCATAGAGGATGATGTTCAACACCATATTCCTGATCCGCCTTTTTCACTTACGGATACATGCACAAAAGACGAGGAAGAAATATTATACGACTATACGAGGGTGGATTGATAAGTTTCCGGCCTGACCAAGAAAAACAACGTTTTTAAGAATTTTTTTTTTTATTTCTCAACATAATCTCCTCCAAGGCTG
>NC_046665.1:33813026-33815913 GCF_010883055.1 Belonocnema kinseyi | reverse complement strand
AGTTCTGAATTTTTCAAAAAAAAAATTCTAAAATCGGTGCATAATTGCGTTCTAAATGTCATTTTGAACCTCGTTTTCCGATTTCACCCCACTGTGCGCCCTCGTGGCAGATACATTGTTTTCTCTAAAATTCCATCATCACAGTTCGTGAAAGGAACAGTTAAATTGGTTTTAAATTATAAATAATAAAGTAATAACATCGAAATGGGTTCAAGAGGAAAGAAGTTTTCCCGAATTTGGTGGCTGCAAGCAAAAGGAAAAATGCAAACCAGCGCACAAACACGATAAGAAACGTCAAAAGAAAAAGGTAAGAAAGATACAAATCTTTTGTATTGAGTTTTTTCTTTACCACAGAATATTACATCAAATTAGTTACTACAGATTCTGAAAAAAAAGATTTTCCTTTCACGCAATTTTCTTCTCGATAAATTCTGCGATTTGAAGTGTAGGTCCCTGTTGATTTCAAATGGATGCGGTCAGTGATGATTGTTTTTCGTACGTTATTCCCTAAAAAACCGACGTTGACTTGTAACCACTCTTAATAATATCACCGATGGTTATAAATATATACCAAAGTTTTGGATCTAACATTTACTTAAATGAATAAATTGTTTCTTCAAAATATCATATTTTTAAAACAATTTATTTCTATATACCGAGGGGTCGATCACTCCAATATTCCTGATAATTTCACTAAGAATTCCCATACACGTATTCTTTCAATATTCTTGGTATTCTGGATATTCTTTCTAATCCTAGATATTTTTGATATTTCAAAATATTCCGAAATATCCCGAAGTATTCATAAATATTCGGACATATTCCTCAATTTGCCTTTGTGCTCTACACGTTTTTAAACATTCCAAATTATTTTAAATGATTCTAAAAAATGTCCAGAAATTCCAAAAAAGTTTATGCATTATTGTGTAATTACAAAATATGTTCAAGTGCTTAAAAGGATTTTCATGAATTTCAAAATAATTTAACGGGATTTAACAATTCTTTTGAATTAAAAATATTCAAGTTTATAAATGAATTTCAAAAGATTTTAAGTAATTTAAAAGAATTTTAAAAGATTTTAGGACAATTCCTAAAAGTACAGGAATTTTCAAGAGATTTTAAAGACTTAAAAATACTTCCTATGAGTTCAAGAGATTTTTAGTCATTTTAAGGGATTTTCTAGCATTTCAATCGATTTAATATAGTTTAAAATTTTTAATGCCTGTTCAAAAATTCAAAAGAGTTTGAGGATCTTCACGTAATTTAAGAATATGTTTATGTATTTAAAGAGATTTTCAGGAGCCTTAAGGCATTTAACGGGAGTTATTTGATTAAAATTTTTTTTAAGTTTATAATCGAATTCCAAAGTTTTCGAAATATTTAAAAGAGTTCAAGATATTTTTTATGAATTTAATGGATTTTAAGTAATTTCTAAGAATTTTTAAGGAATTTCGATAGAATTTAAATGATTTTTAAGATTTTAAGGTAATTCAAAAATATGAATAATGTTCTTGAATTCTTTAAAGTCTGTTAAATCTTTTAAAATCTTCGGAAATTTGTGGAAATCCTTTAATATCTATTAAATTCCTGAAAATATATATTGCATTTTTTTTAATCTTTTAAAATATCTTGAAATATTTTTGGATTAAGTTTACATCTTGATTAAGCACATGAAATATACAATAATAATTTGTAATCATTCTAAAATCTAAAATCTTAGTACATATATTATTATAAGCGTAGCAATATTTTTTACAGAATGGCTTGCAAAAATTGGCAGATGGCCTTGCACAGCTGTAGGTTATATTTCAGATTTTTTGCATACTTCAAGCTAAGCTAGCCGAGAGGCTTTAGGCGTTAGGAATGCGAAACTTATAGAGCTCGAACCCCCGCGGCGAATAAAAACTTTCATAGCGTGCGATTTTAAATATTGTTGTGATTGTGTAATAGTAAATCAATTGCGTGCTTAAACATGTGAACAAATATTAGAGTATAATAGTATTAATATAATAATACAGAAGATTTTTTTGCAAAAAATCGGTTATAATTTTATAGATCTGTTCTCTATAGTTTCGGGACTATTTCAATGAAATGTAAAACAAAGACCATTTTAACTTTTATTAAACTATCCAACGTATCCTCTACTATAGGATTAGTTCCATAAAATTTATATGATATTTTTTCCGTGTACAAAATAACTTGAAACATTACGCAAAGGTCAGTATGTCTTCTTCTTGCTCCATTTTGTTAATTTTTCGTCAAATAATTTTATTCCGTACAGAAAGGTAGAGTGTGGAGCGATAAATTAGAAACAAAAACTAAGCCTCTATTTTGACGCCCCAAAGAGAAGATTCAGAAATTTGTGCGCATAAGAGCGCTAAAGTATGGGCAAAAATCGTATGGCAATATCCTCTACTTTACAACCTTAGCCCCTACAAATATTAGCTTGAAGCGTCTCAAAGTAGGGGCTACATTTCGACTCGGGATGCTCGAGTAGCGCGGAAGCGAAAATCTTCATGGCCAATTTCTTGTTGTGCTTGCAATACCCACCTGCGTATGTCTTTATCATGAATAATTAGCCCGTTATCAACTGCTTTTTTGAAATTCTCTAATGTAATGTCATATATCCTAGTAACTTTTTCTCTATAAATACCGCCTTTATGGAGATTATGGGTCCAAAGTCTTATTTGTTTTACTGAAAGAACTTTTTTGAATTTTTGCAGAACGCTCTCAAGACTTAAATTTATCTTCTTTCCACTTCTCCAATATTCGACTGCTCTTAATTTACGAGGGTGGATTGATAAGTTTCCGGCCTGACCAAGAGATGGCGCCACTAGGCCTACCTTGAGGGGGCGTTCTATAGTACCATCCTTAGATAGCTTGTAGC
>NC_046665.1:33810559-33812926 GCF_010883055.1 Belonocnema kinseyi | reverse complement strand
TAGTTCTGAATTTTTCAAAAAAAAAAAAATTCTAAAATCGGTGCATAATTGCGTTCTAAATGTCATTTTGAACCTCGTTTTCCGATTTCACCCCACTGTGGGGCGCAGGCGTCGAGGCAACGGTGCCACATATTTCGTGCGTTAAAATTTAAGAGCGTTAAGAGAAAATTTAAAAATTCTACGGAGCATATGGAGCTTAATAGGAGACATAAGTAAAACTCAAGAATATAGAGGCAAGACCTTCAATGTAGGGGCTGAAGCTTATACAGAAGCAAAATAGAATGAAAATATCTTTAGGAGTGTCTACGTAGGAGCTAGTAGAATAAACAGCCGCAAAGTAGAGACAATACTTCCACTTGAAGCGTCAAAGTAGGGCCTATATTTCGACTCGGGACGGCTTTCTAAATTTAAAAGCAAACACAAAATCGTTTCCAGAAAAGTAATCCGGTTTGTTACCAGAAAGACATTGTAAAATGTCAACGAGTTGAAAACGAAAGCAGATGAATTTATAGCTAGTGTGAAGCCAGAGGTAGCGAATGTTGGAGTACAGAATGTTTATAATTCGGATCAAAGTGGCTTTCAATTGGAAGTTCATATCGAGAGAACTTTAGCTGTTGAAGGAGAAAAAAAGGTGGAATGCGTTGTCCAGTTTATTTCGTCCACTAGCCATATTTACACTATCGAACCACTAGTATGTGCTGACGGGAAACTTCTTTCACCTCTATTTCTAGTTCTAAAAGAACCGAGCGGAAAATTTGGACCGGTAGTAGAACCCAATCTGTGCTGGCCCGAAAATGTTCATATAGAAGCATAAAAATCTGGGAAACTTACCTCAGGTAACATTACATTATCTACTTCTATTAAAAATTTTATTAAAGCAATGATAATTGCTTTTATTATTTGCAGATCACTTGAAGATTTGGTGGGAGGATATTTATTTTCCAAATGTAGGACCAAATAGCATCCCAGTGGACACAATCTTTGGCAACGTCTTTACAACATCGTTACGACATCTTTACGACAACTTTACGACATCCAATGTCCATTTCGTTAAGGTGTCTTTACGATATCGTAAATAAGTCATATGATCTGACGATGTCTTTACGATATCGCAAAGAGATCGAAACGACATGGACATGGGATATCGTAAAGATTTCGTAACGATATCGTAAAGACGTCGATAAATTTTGTTCCCACTGGGATTTTACTCCTTGATTAATGGAGTGGTCATTGCCCAACAGTAGTAGAAAAAGCAACATTCTCCGATAAAATTGTAAATATTAAAATTATTTCAACAGGAACAACGGGAAAAATTCAACCTTAAGATATATTTGGATTTAGAGTTTGGAAAAATTATGTCCATCCCTTTTTCGATTCTCTTATTTTGATAAATTACGATATCTATTTACATATCAGCAATAATATTATTAAGCTTCAGTCTTCGGTGCATAATCAATTAAGCTCGCCAAGATATACTAAACTTTTTAATGATTCATGGTACAAAAGCAGACATATTGCAGAAAAACCAGGTAAATTTGAAATTCTTATGGACTTTAGCTTCGGTGATTCCTTTAAAACTCATTGTGATGTATTAGGTTGTACTAATATTGCTGTAATTCGATGTTCATGGTGTAAAAAATCAATGTTTCAAACATTTGTTTGAAGAGTATCACTGTTGTTCAAAGTTTAAAGAATAAATCTTTGTTTTGGGGTAGATAACCTCTTTAATGCTGTTTATCTCTTGAAAATACCGAAATAGCTTTAACCTCTTTTTTGTATGCAACGCATTTTGTTTTCGGATTTTTTGCTCAATTTTAGACTTATTTTGCTATTTTATATATAATCAGGGGTGGTTTACCCCCGTGTAATTTTTTTGATCATGTTGGATGGATTCTATTTTACATCCATCGTTATGAAACAAATTTTCCCATTTTACTATGTATGGAAAGTATATATTATCATAGACATAAGATAAAAGTGTTTAGGGGTAGCTACCCCCATTAATCTATTTAAACTTATTTTGGCGAAATACGTAAACTTTATTTTTGTCTCAACTACAAAATATATATTAAAAAATTTTTTTTTTTAATTTAAAAATTTTCAGCACAACTTTAAGAATATGTAGGGGTCGCCTACCCCCTCAATATACATTTTTTTTGAGTAAATTTCCTTATTCATCTTTCAGCACGAGGAAACTTTTCGAGTAGGTTTGATCGAAAACAATTTAGTTTTGATACACACTACTATACAATCGACACTTGAGACCCCTACCAGGTGTATACATATGAAACCGGTATTGCCATTTAGCGGCCAGTAGGCACACTTGTAGGCACTGTCGGAACTTACCATTTGTGCTAATTGGCGTAT
>NC_046665.1:33805343-33810459 GCF_010883055.1 Belonocnema kinseyi | reverse complement strand
TGTTATAATATGCTAGTGATAACTGTGATATTTCATTGTAACTATGTTTTATTAACATATTTATTTGACGAGTCGCCAGCATAAGTTAGATATGTCGGCGTCTGAATTGCATAAGCCCAAGTTTAGGTATTCCTGAAAATTTCCGGGATGTAACAACAAACAATATACACCAGATCATCCCCTCACGAATTAAAACAAACGATTTCATAGATTTTCGCGCAGCAATGATATCAGAAAAAAGTTGATTGCGATTTGTAATATTGAACGTTCGGTTAATTGTGACTATTTTTATTTTTGTGACGATCACTTTGTCGACGAAAACTTTTCCAGTCACACTAAGCATAGGTTAAATTGGAATTCTGTACCAAAACCACAACAAACTTTATCGAGCGAACCTAGCATTGAAACAAACTTTAAATCTTATCATGCTAATGCATAAGCTTCAAGCACTGACTTTCATACTGAGTCTTCTAATTTAAGGGATGACAAAAATAAGACTGAAAATGTACTAGATTCTCTAGAAACTTCGAATGAAGATTTATTAGGAGATGATAATATACGTAACTTAGATAATTTGGTATTCTTTCATCGCGTGATAATAATCCCGAAAATACAAGTGGCGTTTTAATAGATTAAAATAGAAACGATGACAGTTTTAAATTGCCTAAACTTTCTAATTGAGAGCCATTAGTGTCTGATATTTCTGATAACGGCAAAAATTGTTTTAATAATGAATTGTACTGTCATGATGATGGAGCGCCATTTTCAACTTCATTACTTCTTGAAATAGGTGAAATGTTAAAAAATTCCTCTCAAAGACGAATTGTTCAAGACCAGTTGCTTGTAGATAAAGTGATGCCTGATTTGGAAAATGATTTGAAAGTAGTTCCTCCAGCCAAAAGAAAATCGACCGATGGGATTCTCGGGCGATAAAAGTTAAGTTCTTTCAATGTACAAACGAAGTCCTAAATTGTATAAGTGTATGATAACACAATTTATTTTACCAACACCGCGATTGTTAAAAAGCGTTTTGTCAAAAATTCGTTTTGATACAGGAATTAACAGGTTTATCACACTAACTTCTGGTTTACATTACGATGCGCGAAAGCAAAAACTTATTGGCTATGAGGATATGGGGCATTTAGGACGAAGTATTCGAAGAGCTAATCATGCTTTAGTTTTTATGATAAGAGGGGTTAGGAATCCTTGGAAGCAAGTTTTAGCTTACTATTTTACAGTGAATACGGTTTCTACGTCTGATTTAAAGGAATTAATCGTTAGTTTGATCAGACAGTTACAAGATATAGGACTGAAAGTTGTTTCCGCTTTTTGCAATGAAGGTCCGACGAATAGAACAGCTGTGAACGAATTGTGTTCGGAAACCAATAATACTAAAGATTAATTTTACTTTATTGTTAATGAGCAACCCGTGGCCGTGCTCTTTGATGTTCCTCATCTATTAAAAAATACTAGAAACGCGATGTTGAAATGTAACGTTGAATTTAGAGGCGGGAAAGTAGTGAAATTTGAGTATATTAAAAAAGCATTTGAATTAGATAAAAAAAACCTTCCGAATGTTAACAAAATTAAAATATCAAGATTTTAATTTTATCGATAGTTATTTAAAAATGAAAGTACGCTTGGCAGCTGCTCAATTGACCATTACGATGGCATCTAGCATTGAGCATTTCGTTGTCAGGAATGCATTGCCCGCGATTAAAAATCGACTAAAAATCTCGAGAAGAAAAACCTTTTAAATGTGCTGTGAGTGATACCTCTGAACACTTGCAATTTTGGTCACAATTACTCGAAGAAATACCAAAGAGGAAACTGTGGGAATGCAAAAATGATAGAGATAGTGAAACTTTAACCTGGAAAGACATGACAAATTATTATTCTGTTATGAAGGGCTGGGCTACGAATATAAAATCATTAACATTTGTATGGTACAATTTAAAATGAAAAGGATTCATCTATCTCTGTTGTCGATCTTTTAATCAGGACCCCGTCGAAAACCTGTTTTGTAACATTAGGCAGCAGGGTGTAGATAATACAAATCTAACCTGTTATCAATTTACAACCGCTTTGAAAACTATTATCGTTAACAATATGTCACAAACACCAAGCAGTAAAATAAACTGTGAGCCTGATGATTGCACTCCCTTGGATGCTTCACGCAGCTTCATTATAAACGATTATGAAAATTCGGCTGCACCTTGTGAAGCAGAAGAACTTTCTATCAACGATGAGCACTATTAGCCACTCACAATAGAAAACCTTTCATTCGATGATAACAATGGTGTTTCTCGTGTGATAATAATTCATCAAAAGAAACTTACGCCAGCGACATGGTCTTATTTTTAATAAAAAATGTACACGACTCTCTGTACAAGTTCTTGAAAGAATTTAGTCACAAAGTTCCACTCGAGGACACATTTATGAATCTCTTTAACAAAAACTGTCCAAGATTGGAATCGTTTTGTGAGCAACACGCGTGCGAACGTCTTCTTGTCAGCGAATGTGTTCGTTTAGTAATTAAGCAACTTTTGCAAGATAAGCCAGATAGTGTGCCTAAAACATGTTCTGAAGGTCACAAAAAAAAATGAAGCAACATCAACAAGCCAACTGATTCATAAACAATTTTTCAATTAACTTTTTAAATAACAAGTTTTTGACAAGAAAAAGATGTTTTCTTTTTTTTACCCCTAGGAAAATTTTAATTTATAAATAAGATAAGCAGAACCTAATGAATTCGACATCTTCTAGACTAATATCAAAAAATTTTATTTAATTTCCAGTTTTATCATGATTTTTAAATAAATAAAACTTTTTGCCATTAGTCTGGAAGATTTCGAATTCATTAGGTTCTGCCTATTTTATTTATTAAATAATAGGTTATGCTTTAGTGATGCTTGCTTTGTTCCACTACGATCTCATAAAATTGTATTGTGATTCTTATGTAGATACTTCGATGTTTAGCGTAAAACCAAAGTATCACGCACTTTTTAAACTTTTGTTCCCTGTGTTCTTATGTGTTATGTATTAATAATATGTAAAAGATTTAAATAAAAAATTTGAATATGAGATTCATAATACATGCTTTACATTTGAAAACTAGATTTATTATTTACATTTATTCACATTTAATACTCATATTCATTTTTTTAAGCGTTGAAACTATTTTGCATATTCAATTCAGCACAACAAATATTTATATGAAGTTTATAAAAACTTGAGAGATTCAAATCTCATTTATTTAGTTTAGGAATAAATTCATTAAAAACGTGAGAATGACAGTTTGGTAAAGATAATTTCATTGTAGTTGACCCTAAATTATATTTTTAAAATGTTGGAATTGAAATATTAATTTCTAAGCCATTGCAACTCCTTAACAAATATTTTTTTCTTATTTTTTGATATACTACAACTTCATTGTCCATACCAAACAAATAAAGAAAAAAACCGTGATTTAATTTTGACAAGAATAATATTTTTCTTGATTCTTTTTATTGCAAAGAAGAGCATTCCATTTATCAACTTCTAATTATCTTTACCAAGTTCTTATTATCACGTATTCAATTATTTTAGTAATAAACTAGATACGGGGGATTTGAATCTGCCGCCAATTATGTTGACTGGTCCTGACAATACCACCGGGATTGTTGAGTGTCCAACATTATAGCACCGCCCACCTTGCTTCCTCTATTTCCCACTTGGCTTCACCCCCATGGTTTTCAGGTCAGCCCTGACGAAGTGAACTGCAATATTATTGAAATGCCGGTAAAATTTGTAGTTTTTTACACAAGTGAAACCCGAAATATCTCTTGTTATCAAAATGAATCATCGTGAAAGCATTAAATCTATTATCAAAGAACTCTACGGGGAGAGTATTCTTACTAAAACCAACATCTTTAGTAAGCTTAGGACTTCTCAAGGTAAGCTACTAACATCTTTAGCTTTTTGAAAAGGTGCAGGGACAATAAACTCGTCCCAAAATTCTTACAACTGAAAAATAATTTGGAAAAATCTGAATTCAAATCAATTCAGAGTAATACAAGTTTGCTTCCCTTAAAAGAAAGAATACAACATACCAAATTTCTTTTGCACACTACCTCCAAAAAACTATTAAAACTTCACCTTTTCCTATCAAACAACCTCAGATTTGACATTGTAAAATATATGAAACATATAATCATAAAGTTTCTATGTAATCGCCCAAAAATATATATTTATTCAACTTTTATTCTGATTTGCCTACAGATAAGATGTTTTCAATTTTATCCAACATTGAAATTTACACTGATTTTTCCATATCTACTTAAAACTCTACTTAAAATATTATTCTCTATTATATCTATTAAGTATCTCTACTTAAAACCTCTCAACAATTAAATTATTTTAGTCTTATCCAAAGGACATAATTTTTAAGTAGCTCTTTCCAAAATCCCAAAAGAATAAATAATCAGCAATTTTGAATCCACAATATATACTCTGCAACCCGAAAAAGCGAATGACATACGACGTAGGACGGTTAGCATTTTACGCCAAGCTCAAGTTCCTTCCTCAAACTTAAAAAAAACAAGAAAAACCGCAATGAAAGATCTCAATCGGAATAAACATATTACAATATTACCGCAGACAAAGGAAACACAACAGTAATAATAAATAAAGAAGACTACAACAACAAAAGCATGGACCCTCTAACAATACATACACAGAACGTAAAAAGAACCCTACAAAAACAATGGTCAGTAAAACAAAAACCCTTCTCAAAGACTCTAAACTTGATAGCCAAACAATACCTAAATTGATATCTACTAATCTCATCTCTTCAAGACTAAACGGACTCCCAAAAATCCACAAAGATAGCATTTCACTCACAAGGAAAGTCTTTCAGGAGTTCTTCGCCGATTTGATTCTCCCTCAAATATGTTGTAGTACTCGAAAAACTAAGCGACACGTATTTTTTTATATCTGCGGAAAAGCACTTTAAGGGGGTGAAACAGCCCTTTCAATATACCAGGTGTATACATATGAAACCGGTATTTTTTCAAGAAAAAAACACATTAATTTCAAGAGAATGATAACAAATATTTTATTCAAAGTATGCGCCCTC
>NC_046665.1:33795438-33805243 GCF_010883055.1 Belonocnema kinseyi | reverse complement strand
GACAACTTCCCAGCAGAATTTGGCATTATTTTCGCGTAAGCCGACCGAGTTTTTGCGCTGATTCATAACCATGGATGAAACCTGGATCCACTACTACTCCTGCGTCCAAAAACGCAACAATGGGTCGGAAAGGTTATGGCCTCCGTATTTTGGGATGCACATGGCATAATATTCGAAGACTATCTTGAAAAAGGTAAAACCATAACCGGAGCATACTATTCATCATTATTGGACCGATTGAAAATCGAAATCGCCGAAAAACGACCGCATTTGAAGAAGAAAAAACCGCTTTATCATCACGACAATGCGCCTGTTCATTCATGCTTAGTTGCACAAGCAAAATTGCATGAAATCGGCTTCGAATTGGTTCCTCAGCCACCGTATTCACGAGACCTGGCCCCCAGCGACTATTACTTGTTCCCTAACCTGAAGAGATGGCTCACCGGTAAGCGTTTTTACTCAAATGAGGAACTCATAACTGAAACTGAGGCGTATTTTGGAGACCTTCCGATCGAGTACTTTTCGGACGGTATCAAAAAGTTAGAAAATCGTTGGACTCCCTATATCGACCTAAAAGGAGAGTATGTTAAAAAATAAAACCGACTTTGGCCAAAAAAACATCTCCGTGTTTCATTTTTCAGGGACTTATCAGACTGCCTAGTAGCTCAGACGCCACGGGGTCTTCCGTAAGTCATAAAGTCACCTGAAACCTCAGTGACCAGCCCCTCGGTCAATGTAGCGTGAGCTAACTTTTGCTCTCCTTAAATCAACGGAATTGCAGTCGGGCACGGAGGGTTTCATTTTGGCGTGTCAAGAAGGTAGTTACCACCTTAACATACCGTCGCCACATCTTGAGCCAAAACACTTCCGATGATAGCTGCAGGTGTTCCATGCCCAACCCGAGCATCTAGGACACATAATATCTAGTTGTTCAAATCATGCGGGAACGACCTACATCCAAAGGCATCATGCGGCAAAAAAGTGCTTTATTACCATCTCTGTCACTCTCACGGCATTAACCTTAATATCAGTCGGCTAAACGCGCCCAGGGAAATAGAGTCAATTGTCGAGAATGAGAAGTACCATATATTCTTGAACTTTATATGCTCGAAAATTGTTTCTGTTAGTGCAAATCATTCACTGGTTAATAGCCTAAAAAAGCATCTCTGTGTGTAAACAATATGCTAAAACACTTGCGGGGAAAATGCAGAAGGCGGTAGTCTTGGGATGCTCTGTGTCTTCAGGGTGCATGAAACTTTTGCCGGATCCTCGTATCGATTCTGTCGGAGACTGTAACCACCTATCTCACGGTCGTAAGACGTGGTAATCGCTGAAATTTTCCCGTGATTTCGCTGGGATCGGTTGAACTTTTAATTATATACATATACTAGCTGCGCCCTGTGACGGCGGCTTCGTCGCCGCGGAAATCTCGCTGTCATTATAACTATGTATCAAGAACAAACGGAAATGCCATTGTTTAATTATCTAGTTATAACCTGATGTAAATGTACGATGAATGATACTTATAGTCGATACTTTTAGTTTTGCGCGTCAATTCCGTTAAGCATGCCTGTTTTTCTCCTTCGCTCGGGTTGCGAGCTGCAAATGTTTATATTCAATCGTTTCTAGACTAAACAGCGATACAGTTTTTAAGTGTTCGTCAAAAATCCCTTTGTGAGCACAGTTTGCCATAGGAACGAAGAATTGCCTTTTTTTACCAGCCCTCAGTTTCTCTTCGGTCTCGGACTCGAGAAATTGTCAGACGATTCGGAGTGCTTTTCTCAATAAGAACAAAGAACCCTGTTCTTTGTTACCGCATTATTAAGAAAATCAACGCTAGTTTTCAAGGTATCTTGTGCATTTTATTCAGTTTGGGAGCCTCATTCTCTAATTGATTAAGTGAGTTTCATTTCAAAACTAAGCAAGACCTTTCTGCGATTTGTTGAAATGAGGCTTATTCTCGTCCACAAGGTAGCAGAAAATTATCCTCTTGAAGCTTAGAATAAACCCGCCAGCTTTAAGGTACCTTGTGGACTTTATGCAGGTTGGGAGCCTCATTTTCAAAACTACACTGAGTTACACCGCTTACTTGTTTCATTGTGTGTTAAATTAATCAAGTCTGAATATTTCTGTGAGTTTACTGTGTGTGTAAAATAAAAATGAATTGAAGAGTTAGTGTTTGTGTTTTGATTTCGATCATCAGGCCGAGCCTCAAATACTGTATTCTAACATTTTTTGGTCCTTCGAGTGCCGGATTTGAGTGATCGTTTTCAAAATGAAAGTACAACACATTGAAAATCACGTAGATGAGCAATCATCTCACATACAGTCCATCGCGAGTGCAGTGAGTAACTTGATAAGTGTTGGTGCACCGAACGTTTCGTCTCACCGAATCGAGACCCGTCGGAACGCGCTCGAGGAAATATCTACTACAACAGGCGTGTTGTAAAGAAAATTTATTCGAAGCTACGCAATAAGCATATTTGGAAGCTATTGAAAGAATGAGTTTACTTTTGGAAAGAATTCAGAAAGACACACGGTCGCCGTCAATCCAAACCGGGTCTCAAGTGGCTCGTTTTCCTTCGGTCATAAATTACGGACCGCGCCTCCCTAACTTAAACCTGCCAACCTTTGATAGTTCTACCTCCGAGTGGCTTCCATTTAAAGATCTTTTCGACTCATTGGTAATTTCGAACACCAGTCTGGACCCAGTATGGAAATTACATTATCTCAAACAAAGTTTGAAAGGTACTGCTTCCTATCTTCTGAAAAATACAGTGTTAACTACCGAAAATTTCCAAAAAGCTTGGGATTCCCTTGTCTCTTTTTACGAGAATAAACGCTTGTTGGTGAATTCAGCGCTACATTCTTTAATGACGATAAAACGAATGACAGAGGAATCCGCATTCGAGTTAGAAAATTTGTATACCACAATTACCCAAATTTACCGATCCTTGGAAACGCTTGGTCGCCCTATTCATACTTGGGACGATATCCTGGTTTTTATTTCGGTTCAGCGTTTAGATCCTGATTCCATAAAATGGTGGGAACAGCACGTGGGATCCTCGAAGGATCATCCGACATGGAAACAATTACTTGAGTTTTTAATGACGAGATTACGAATGCTGCAAGCTGTAGAGAAATCTCGGAGAATTGTACCACAGTCTCATCAGTAGACAGCAAAAGCACACTTTGCCTCTAATATACAAGCTCCTAATGAGGTTTCGAGTATTTCCAAAACTCTTTCCGGCAAATGTACAATCTGCTCTTTAAATCACTATGCTGCGAATCGCCCAGATTATGCTAATGTGACAGTTCAAAATCATCTAGAAATAATCAGAAAAAAAAAATCTTCGTCTTAACTGTCTTGGGCAATATATTGCTTCAAAATGTAAGACAACTAAGCGTTGCAACAAATGTGGAAAGTAGCATCATTCGACAATCCATAGAGCTACACCAAACGACAAACCTGGAACATCAACTATAGATTCAGGTGTTCAAGTCAACTTTGCCGCCGTCAACTATGCCTCATCACAGCGTCGGATAATTTTTTCTACGGTTTAGCTTATGATTGTCTCAGATAGAGGTGAGATCATACAAGTTAAGGAGTTTATTAATCTAGATTCCCAAACATCCTTCATCTCTGAAAGTTTAGTTCAGCAACTCCACTTGTCAAGACAATCATCATCGCTACGATTAAAGGGGATCGCTGCTGTGAAAGCTGACAGAACACGAGGCTTAGTTTCCGTGAAGCTGACACCTTATCTTGAATCCTCATCAGAGTACATAATTTCTGCTCACATTCTTCAAAAACTGACTTCAGAGTTTTCTGCTTTCGATATTAGGAACGTCAATTGGCCGCATTTAGAAGGGGTTCGGCTTGCTGACCCTAATTTCCAAGAAACTAGTCATGGGGACGTCATCATCGGAGCTGACTATTACGGTCAGATCCTTGAAGAAAGTCTCCGCCGAGGTTCAAATAATGCTCCAACCACACAAGCTACGATTTTTGGGTGTATTCTTTTCGGTCCAGTAGAAAAAGCTTGCTCATCGTATTTGGACAATCAAAGTTATCACACTTCTATTGATGAAGATCTATACATCTTCTTCAGAAATTTGGGAAGCAAGAGGAAATTCCAACGAAATTCGAATCTTCTTTATCAAAAGAAAATCAAGAGTGTGAGGATCACTTTAAATCATCACACTCTCGAGATTCAGACGGACGCCACGTTGTTAAACTTCCTTTCAGAAAATCAACTGAACTTCTTGGAGATTCGAAACCTGCAGCCTTGCGTATGCTTCCAAGGTTATCCAATAAATTACAAACGAATACAGCTTTGAAAAAAGCTTCCGTAGATTTTCTTACTGAGTATGAGTCTTTGAAACACATGAAGATCGTCTATGATTCAGATGTGGATTTATCTCAACCAGTTTATTATCTGCCACATCATGGCATCATACGTGAAATTCGTATTACTACCAAGCTTCGTGTAGTCTTCAATGCTTCCAGCAGTACTTCGTCCGGGGCTTCATTAAATGACATTCTGCACACAGGAGCGAAACATCAAACTGACCTAATTGGTGTGCTAATTCGCTTTCGTCAATTTAAATACGTCTTTTATTCTGACGTCAAGAAAATGTATCGTCAGATTAAAGTTCATCCAGAAGATTAGAATTTCCAAAGAATTTTGTGGAGTAAAGAGAAGAATAAAATCCTGACATTTCAACTAACTACCGTTACTTATGGATTAACTAGTGCTCCTTTTCTCGCTTTTCGCACTATGCAAAACTAGTTGAAGATGAAGGTTCGAAGTTTCCGCTGGCGAGAGCCATCTTGATAAAGGGCAGATATGTTGATGATATCTTCGGAGGAGCCGATTCAATTGAAACATCTCAGGAAGCTGTTCAACAGATAAGCAATATGTGCATGGCGGGTGGTTTCCCTCTGCAAAAATGGACAAGCAACGAATCAAGAATTCTGCAATGTATACCATCAGACAATCAACTTTTTCCTAGCTATGTTCCAATCGATCAGTCTGCTACTGTCCACGCTCTTAGAATGAATTGGAACTCTATTTGTGATTCATTTTGTTTTACTTGGATAATACAACCACAGAGAAAAATAACAAAAAGAACCTCATTGTCTACCATAGCACAACTGTTTGACCCTCTAGGACTCTTATCACCAGTACTAATCACCGCTAAAATTTGTATCCAAAATCTCTGGTCTCGTAAGCTTAGTTGGGAGGATCCCCTACCTTCACGATTATCTGATACATGGACAGAGTTCAGCCAAAAACTTCAAGAATTAAGCGCTTTTGCATTTCCACGATGGCTTGGAAAAACGGCCGAAAGTTCTAATGAAATCCATGGTTTTTGCGATGCTTCTCAACAAGCTCTAGCTGCTGTAGTTTAGTTAAGATCTACAGACCAATCTGGAAAAGTTAAAACCGCATTAATTTATTCCAAGACTAAAGTTGCGCCAATCAAAAGAATGACTATCCCTCGACTTGAATTGTCAGCAGCTGTACTCGTCACAAAGCTAGTTTCTCATCTCTTAGACGTTTTTGATTTTAAGAAACTTCCAGTGCATATTTGGACGGATTCTGCGATCGTTAACACCTGGATTAACAATCATCCATCAAGATAGAAGGACTTTGTCCATAATCGAGTTTGTTTTATTCAGGAATCTCTTCCATCAGCAAAATGGCATTTTATACCTGGAAAAGAAAATCCTGCTGATTGTGCCACGCGAAGACTGACGCCATGTCGGCTATCTCAGCATTCTATTTGGTGAAGTGGTCCAGATTGGCTTCATCTCTCTTCTCAATCATGGCCCACTCACTTCGAGGCTCCAAATGAAAATAATCTAGAAGAGCGTCCAGTTTTAGCAATTTCTACCACTGTAAAGCCTGTGAAGACCCAGTGGGAACTTTTAACTAAATATTCTGACCTGAATAAGCTTTTACGAATCAGAGCTCTTTGCAAAAGATTCATCCTTCATTCATTCGAGAAAGAGCATAAACTCTTATCAAAGGGAGAATCTCTACCAAATTCTCATTATCTTTCTCGTTTAACACCTTTTATCGATTTCCGAGGGACTCTACGACTTGGAAGAAGACTTCAAGCATCTTTACTTCCGCTGAATTCGAAACATCCATTTATTTTGCCGAAAGAGTCTCCTTCTACACGGCTAATCATATCTGATGCTCATCAGTATTCACTACATAGAGGAACCCAAGATACTTTGGCATATATACGAAGAGACTGCTGGATTCTCGGTAGACGAACTCAAGTCAGTGCCTACATATGGAAATGCATTCGATGCGCAAGGTTTCGTCAAAAGAGAGCTCGTCAGTTAATGGGACAATTGCCTGCTAATCGAGTAGCGCCTTCTCGCCCGTTTCTTCATTCTGGAGTTGATTATGCTGGACCTATAAATCTCAAAACTTGGAAAGTTCGGGCGGCTCGATGTTACAAAGCATATATTGCACTCTTCGTTTGTCATTCTACTTCAGCAATACACCTGGAATTGGTCGCAGACTATACTGCAGATGCGTTTGTCACAGCTTACAAGAGGTTTACCGCTAGGCGAGGTATCTGTGCTACTCTTCGCAGTGACTGTGGGACAAACCTGAAAGGAGCTGATGTGCAACTTCAAGCTTTGTTTTCATCATCATCAGCAGAGCTTGGAAAACTGTATTCTTTAATGACAAGAGACGGAACTCAATAGCTGTTCAATCCACCGGCAGCCCCTCACTTCGGTGGGAAATGGGAAGCTGAAGTAAAATCAGTCGAATCTCATCTCAAACGCGTTATCGGAGATCATCTTCTTACATACGAGGAGATGAGTACATATATCTCACAGGTTGAAGCAGTCCTCCATTCGCAGCCAACGTGTCCACTCACTGAAGACCCAGACGACCTGAACGCTCTAGCTCGTGGTCATTTTCTAATAGGAGGTCCGCTCACTTTGATTCCTGAACCTTCTTTGACAGACGTTAAGATATCACACCTTTCACATTGGCAGCTCCGACGGCAGATGTTAGACAGCTTTTGGACAAAGTGGTCTAAAAAATGTCTACAACGCTATCAGCTCATCTACAAATGGAATCAAAATACTCCCTCGGTGCTGAAGGGCGCTTTAGCATTGGTAATAGACGAGCGATATCCACCTTCAAAATGGCGCCGTCATTATAACTAAATCTCGCTGTCATTATAACTATGTATCGAGAACAAACGGAAATGCCATTGTTTAATTATCTATGTTAGTTATAACCTGATGTAAATGTACGATGAATGATACTTATAGTCGATACTTTTAGTTTTGCGCGTCAATTCCGTTAAGCATGCCTGTTTTTCTCCTTCGCTCGGGTTCTGAGCTGCGACTGTTTATATTCAATCGTTTCTAGACTAAACAGCGATACAGTATTTAAGTTTGCGTCAAAAATCCCTTTGTGAGCTCAGTTTGCCATAGGAATGACGAATTGCCTTTTTTTACCAGGCCTCAGTTTCTCGTCGGTCTCAGAAGTTGTCAGACGATTCTGAGTGCTTTTCTCAATAAGAGCAAAGAACCCTGTTCTTTGTTACCGCTTTATTAAGAATATCAACGGTTTCTTTTACCTTTCGAGTTTGGTTGAGGTGAGGCTAATTCTCGTCCACAAGGTAACAGAAAATCATCCTCTTGAAGCTTAGAGTAAACCCGCTAGCTTTCAAGGTATCTTGTGGATTTTATTCAGGTTGGGAGCCTCATTCTCTAATTGATTAAGTGAGTTTTAATTCAAAACTAAGCAAGTCCTTTCTATGATTTGTTGAAATGAGGCTCATTCTCGTCCACAAGGTAGCAGAAAATCATCCTCTTGAAGCTTAGAATAAACCCGCTAGCTTTCAAGGTACCTTGTGGACTTTATTCAAGTTGGGAGCCTCATTTTCAAAACTAGACTGAGTTGCACCACTTACTTGTTCCATTTTGTGTTAAATAAATCAAGTCTGTACATTTCTGTAAGTTTACTGTGTGTGTTAAATAAAAGTGAATTGAAGAGTTATTGTTTGTGTTTTGATTTCGATCACCAGGCCCAGCCTCAAATACTGTATTCTGACAGTCATAAAAGTTGTATATTGCATAATGCTGGAATGAAATCAACATACAATTTTGAGTATTTATCGTAGAATTTTGGTTTAAAAAATGTAAAGTCGATAGTGAAATTTGAACTAAACTTTGAAAAGTCTCTGAGAACGTAAAACAGAAATATGAGCTTAAATACCGAAAATGTTAATTGTTTTTAATTATAGAAATTATACTCCAGTCATTGAATCCAATATTTAGAATTTTGAAATCAGTCATCTTCCCACCAAATTCTCTTATGATCTACCCGGGGGTCCAAAGAAAATGCGTGAAAAATTTGTTGCCGATTAGTGACATACTACGTTTGTGCTCCCCTTCCACATCTTAATCTCCACCCCCCTCCCCCCATACTCTCACGACCTGTCTGGAAGCTCAAAGAATATCTGTGAAAATTCTGATGCTGATTCGTCATAAATTCAATCTGTGCCCCCTGCTCACCTGCCCCATCCTTTTGCATGCCAACCCCCAACTTTTACGACCTGCTTTAGAGCTCAAAAAATATGTGTGCCAAATTTGGTGACGATTGGTCAAAAACTTATGATTTGCATAAGCATAATCAGTCCTAGGCCACTTGATTTGATATACGTAAATAGATATACAGTCAATTCTATGCTGCTTATTTATTTAAAAAGCGATCTTCATCTTCATCTCCCAACACTTAACACCTAGTTGAGAGTCCAAAGAATAGGTGCGCAACATTTGGTGCCGATTAGAAAAAACTGTGCATTTTCATAAGCATCATAAGTTTTAGACCAATTGATTTTATATATTTAAAACCCGTGCCTCTCCTCCACTACTAAATCTTCCCTTCCAATACGAGCTGTCCGAGAGCACAGTGAATATGAGTCAAAATTTTGACACCCCCGCCTGTACTCTTAGGACCTGTTTGGGATCCCAAAGAATATGTGTGCCAAATGAATATATTCTCTTAATTTTAATTATATCAGAGCTAAAAAAACTTCTCTTTAAAAGGGTGATTGTTTTCGAAATTCTGTATAAATTATAGCCCAGGGTGAAGTCAATTTGTCTAGTTTTTAAGTAGATATTGCTAAAATAGTGTAAATTTTAATGTTTTCTTAAATTTTCAATAACTTCCAAAATAATCGAAATTTTTCAATGTTCTTGGTCTCATATTGAACCTATTTTTTCATTGTATCACAACAGCTTACGAGTATACATCGTAAAAAATTTCTTTTCGAATTGCAAGAGCTTGAATTTCTAATAAAAAAACTGCCCGCGTCGCGGGAAAATTCTCATCGTGCGCTGCGCGCGCGGCTCGCAAGTTGAAGCGTGCCTAGGGCGCACGACTGTTGGTTCTTCGCGCTCCGTGCTCGAAAATGTATTTACCTCGTGCTTCGCGATCGATAATGTATTTACCTCGCGCTAAGCGCTCGATCTTTGTACATAGACTTTTTTAAACTAAAGGTGAAAGCATCGACAACAGTAATTTGGTGATTGTGAATTATCTTTTGTTAAAGCTACTTCGGCTTTAACGAACACATTCTCATCACGTACCTCGTGCTTCGCACTCGAGTTTGTCCCTGAAATTTCATATCATTTTCATAAATGTATATTATTATAATTCGTAACTTGCATTTGTATTAAAACAGACGAAGTTTCATTGCCCCGGTCAAAAAATGCGCATTCTTTTAAAAAAATTTGTTATAAAACGTTTCATTG
>NC_046665.1:33793539-33795338 GCF_010883055.1 Belonocnema kinseyi | reverse complement strand
TATATATTTTTCTGAAAATGCGTTATTATATTTGAAAATATTTTAAATACTCTTAAAATGTTGCATGAAAAAATGTAATTTTTCGATTTTCCATTATTTTGTATGTCTTCAAATTTGGAATTTTTTATTTATCAGGAAAATTCACAAAAATAGTTACGATAATCTTCTAAGGCATTTAGAAATCAAACATTTTCTTCTCTTTCTATTTTTTCACATCGTCCGTTAATTGGCTTAAAAGATTCATTTTCGTGTGTTTTTTGGAATTTCGTAAATGCTATAACTATAATAATTTTTAATTTGATGAAAAAAGTCATTAGATAAATTCTTCGACTTTTTGAATACTATGAATAACCGTACAGAGAATTCTTGAATTTTGAAAAAATAGTCTTAAAAATATTCAAAGGCGCTCACTATTTGAATTTTTATCCAAAATGGCTGGCTAACGAACTTGACCTTCAGTTTAGAATACTAAAAGAGTGTACCAGAGGCTAATCTAATAGATTAATTTTTTCAAAAGTCATCGAGTTCACAGACATACCCCACTTGCTATTCCTTCGTGAATATATTTATTTCTGTACTTGGATCTGGGGCTGCTTATGCTGATATTGCACAATAAAGTACAAATATCAGTTTTAATGGCTACTTTCATATTTTTTCTCATTTTGCATGAAATTGTATTCTTAGCTACGGATCCATTCACAAAATAGGTGATACATTTTTCGACAACTCGCAACTGTAATTTGGTGATTGTAAATTTTTTGTTGTAAAACCTATTTTTCGGATTCAGCAGATCTCAAAACGTGGACATTTGACAAAAACTGGGGGGGGGGGGTCAAATTTTACACAAACCTAATACCTTATCTGAACAGAATGTAACGAAATTGTTATCAAACATTTCATTTCCATTTGTGTTGTTTTTCCATAGATTATGTTTGGTTATGTTTGGTTATTAAAATGTACATAAGCTCTGCTTAAAATTATGGAACCTTTCACAGCTTCATAGTCGAGAAATCAATGATTGAAAATAACATGTGGTCTTATGAAAAGATGTACTTCTTGTAGTATATAACATGATTGGAAAATGAAAAATTCCTGAATAATTCTGACATATATAGAATTTTATCCGAAATCCATATCTACTTCGAAAAGTATCATTCAGAGCCTATAAGAACAGAAAAATAATTATTTATATTGTAAATGTATGACCAACGTCAGTGAAATGAAGGTATGAAGGTTCTCTCGACTCACTTGCTACGTACTGAGGGTAGTTCCTTCAACAACATGTTATTGTCATGAAGTTTCTATGTAATTTCCTGAAAATATATATCTATCTAACTTTCATTCTGATTTGGCTACAGGTTAGATGTTTTCAATTGTAAAATCCCCCCCCCCCCCCCCCCCCCCCCCCCCCCGCCCAGTTTCTGTCAAATGTCCACGTTGTTAGACCCCCTGAATCCGAAAAACAGTTTTTCCGAATGTGTCTGCATGTATGTCTGTCCGTTTGTATGTCTATCTGCATTTACAAAATTCTAAAAAACACACGAAAATGAATCTTTTACGCCAATCAACGGACGATACGAAAAAATAGCAAGAGAAGAAAAAGTTTGATTTCTAAATGCCCTAGAAGAATATCGTAACTAATTTTGTGAATTTTCCTGATAAATAAAAAATTCCAATTTTGACGGCATACAAAATAATGGAAAATTGAAAAGTTACATTCCTTCGTGCAACATTTTAAGAGTATTTATAATATTCTTAAATATAATAACGCATTTTCAGAAAAATATATACATACATAA
>NC_046665.1:33781287-33793439 GCF_010883055.1 Belonocnema kinseyi | reverse complement strand
ATCAAACCGAAGGGCCTATGACAAAGCCACCGAACGCGTCCTCGGGTTGCGGATAGAGATTCCCTGTACCAAGGGTTTCTGCTGAATATGGTTACAAAAATAAATAGGCAGTCGTGGACGATTAACCAGGGGTGGTCCCGAAGGAATTAACCCCCAAGCGGAGCTATGAAAACCGTGCCCAAAGCTGAATGGCACCTGTTTGAGGTGTCCAGAACGGTGACTCCGGGATACCGGGCGACCTCCCAGAGTACGCAGCCTTATCCTTGCATGCGGGGCTCCACAAGGATGGACAAACCCCTTTCCCTAGCTGCTCGTGGGAACAACAATGGAAACTCCAAACATAGCTGTAGTAAGTGCGGTTCAAAAAAACAGAACGCGCAGAGCTCCTGACAATGGGTCGGTCAACAATGCCGACCACTCTAAAGGGGAGGGGGGAGCCAATGAAGATGGATTCAATGCGATGGATTGGCGGAATCTCGGAACCTTTAGGTGAACGGAGTGACTGAATCACGACTTGCTAGAGTGCTACGATGCGAGTGTGGCCCTTGAACAGGGTTACATGGCACGGCTGCATGCTCTATGATGCGAGAACACCCGGAGCTATCGTACTTTTCGCATCAACGTCTGCGAAAATATGCCGAACTATTCCAAACAAGTGGCTATGTAAGCGGAACGCCTACTCTACCACAGATAGAACAAGCCGGCAACATAGAAAGAGAGGCGACCCTAAGACCAACCGCGGGCAGACATCCTATAGAGGAAGAGTGATGCTTCATGACCCGGACAAACATCAACACCATGGTTTGTCTCAAGCTTAAAAATCTGGTTGAAATGGATGACGAGCTTCGTAGACATTTTTCCGAAGAATCCGACGTCTGCGCTATCAATTATTGTCTGTATAATGCAGCGAGAGCTTTGTCCGATGCGAACCGTAAAACAAAACCAACGGTTGATCATAAGACCAAAGACGAATGCATCAACTTATCATAAAGATAGGCTGGGCAAGACAGTACACGTCCCGCATTCAGTGTGTGATTGACTACATCACATCTGGTAGGAATTTTTACGCCAAGGTACGAAAGTTCGCGCGCGAACTCCGGACCCGCTTTCACACACTTAACAAGTCAAAGCTGCTGACCATCAGGTAGCATATTGTTGAGAGAATACGAATACTATCTGACGCTAAGAGAAGTCTAGAGTGGAGGGAAAGGTGAGTCAGAGAAAATCAACGTTTCTCTCTGACCCATCTCGACTCTTCCAAGACCCTCTAGTTACTGTCGACCATCTGCCCAAACCAGAGGAGTTCGAAGTATTTTGGAGAGAAGTCTAGGAAGTGCAGGATAGACTGGACGAAGATACTGATGAAGAATGTCCACCCATCACTACCGAGGAGGTGAAAAAAATATTAAGAGGGATGAAAAACTATTCCGCTCCGGAACCAGATTGTATCACAATCTTCTGGTGGAAGAAGTTTCCTTCAACGCATCAGCATTTTCCCGTATTTTCACCTCATATTTAAAGTCGGAACAGCCGATTCCAGAGTGGTTGGTAGAAGGGCGCACAATACTCCTGCCGAAACTAGGCAACTTAGCTGACCCGAAGAATTACAGGCCAATAACTTGTCTGAACACACTGTATAAGATATTCACAGCTATCCTAAATGATAGGATTGTTAGGGCAATTGAACCTGTGTGGCAAGAAATGTATGAACAAAAAGGCTCAAAGAAAGGCGTAGCGGCGTACCGGGAGGACCTGCTTATCGATAGATGTGTCGGTAAAGATGCAGCATTTTACCAGCGTAAAAGATCGATGGCTTGGATTGATTATCGGAAAGCTTTTGATTCGACCTCCCATAGAGTTATCATCTGTCTTTTGGAACGCTTAAAGGTTCATCCGCAATTCGTTAGTTGCATAGAGAGATTATTGCCACTATCTCTAGCACTTCGCCATTACGACGGGTACTTTTGCGGAAAACCTGCAGATCAAAAACACAAGGCCACTCATGTATTTTGCATGGACGATCTTAAGATCGAACGATATACTAAGGAAATTGTAATAGTATTTAGGTAAGACAAATGCGCCAAGGTTTATTTGAAGCGAGGAAAACTTAATGGCATCCCTGAAGACCCTGAGCTCGTCGATAAAAGCGCGATACGACACCTTTGCGCTGAAGAGACTTATGCATACCTGGGCGTGCCACAGAGCCGCATTCAGGATGTGACATCTATAACGGATACCCTCAGAAGCAGATACAAACGTCTCATCCGGCAGATTTGCTATTCGGAACTGTCGGCTAGGAACAAAGTATCTGCACATGGACAAAAGCATGCATTTTAAGTTTTCTGTTCCGCAACTGTACATCTCACGCCGTCAAGGTGGTCACGGAATATTGAGTCTTGAATGTCTTTACAACACGAAGAAGTGGAGAAAGGAGCGTTTCTGTACAAAGCAGCGGAGGAGGTTACTGAAACACTCGGACTTAACATCAGTATTAGGGTCAGCAAAATGTATCAAATCTTATCTTTCTCGAGTATTCACACCTGAAAGCCCGAATTAAGGAAGCACAAGAGAAAAACTTTCGTGAACAGCTCCTCGATAAGAGGATGCACGGTATCTTCCACAGAAATGTGGAGGATTAATCAGTGTCGCATGATCTAACTTCTGCTTTCCTTAAATCACCCATGCACACACCGAGCATTTAGCTCACATACTATCTAGTTCTCCAACTCATGCGGGAACGACCTACGTGCAAAGGCACAATGTGGCACTAAGAGTGCTTTATTACCATCTCTGTCACTCTTACGGCATTAACCTTAATATCGCTCCTCTAAATGCTCCTAGGGAAATCGAGTCAATTGTCGAGAATGGGAAGTGGCGCATATACTGGAAATTTATATTCTCGACCATTGTTTCTGTTGCACACTAGAGGCATGACATGGTTCTTCTTGACTACGAGAAGCGAACCATATTCGTTATCAAATTTTCAGCACCAGCTTACAAAAACATCATGGCCAAGGAGAATGAAAAGAAAGAGAGGTATAAAGACTTTATAAGGGAACTGCAACGATTGTACCCGAAATATTCTGATAAACTAATCGTCCTTATCATTGGCACTCTTGGCGGTGCAAAGCTTTCACTCTATAATAGCGTGAAAAGCATCCATGCATGTCAACAATATGCCAAAATACTTGCGGGAAAAATGCAGAAGGCGGTCGTCGTTGGGTCGCTCCGTGTTCTTAGGGTGCACGAATCTTTTGCCGGATCGTAGTATTGATTCCGTTACAGACTGCAACCACCCATCTCACGGTCGTGAGACGTGGTTGTGGCTGAAATTTTACTGCGATTTCGCTGGGAGCGGGTGCAATTTTTCAGATTAGCACCCGCTCCCGGCGAAATCCTGCAGTTGTCCTTATGAAAAATTTTTAATTATATATTTGAACATGATGTGCATAGAAAAGTTTGCCTTTTAGACAAAATCGAGTGCGAAGCACGAGATACGTGATGAGAATCTGTTCGTTTAAGCCGAAAAAACTTCAACAAAAGAGAATTCACAATTAAGAAATTACCGCACAAATGTTGGCGTAGTACAAAGACCGAGCAAGTAACGCGAAGTAAAAACATTTTCGAGCGCGAAGCGCGAGGACCAACAGTCTCGTGCCCTGAGCGTGATGAAACCTACAAGCCGCGCTTAGCTAGAATGCAGCTGCGTAACAGGCAGATTTTTATATTCTTTATACATGTGAGTGCAATGTAATCGTCCAATTTTTCGATATCTGGTTTTTAAAGTATCTTTACTTTTTGGTACTCACAGAGAAATGTTGAGAGTTTCTTGCCAGCGTAAGAGAATAAACTGCTCTTAATAAGCGGGTGAAGATGTCAAAATCACTTAGCATTTCGTAAATCTTACAATGAAATTAAGGTTAATTTACGGTTATTCTTTAGTGAAATGAACCTCGATTCCCTAGTATTACATGCTGTAAGTTATGTAAAATCCACTAAACCAAGATAAAATAGTGGTGCAGTGGACATTACCGAAGGATCTGTCCCTGCTACCAATCCGATTGGTTTGATTAGCTTGCCCCTAAAGTCGTAATAACACAACCAATCTCCGCAGACCACCGGGTGAATTCACGGCGTAATCGGCAATGGATGGTTTACATCATCCAAAAAAATTCCTTTTTGACATTTTCGTGACAGTCGTCACGATTATTCTATATTCCCACTTAGCAATGAGGGGGTTTTATGACAAATAACACAATTTTCAAAGGCACAACTCATTCACAGATCGCGTATAAATGAGAGTTTATTGGGGCAAGACGTTTTTGGTTTCGTAACTGTTACAACTGACTTGTACGAATTTGAGTGGTATTAATTGGAGCATCAAAATAATCTGCAAAATAGCGACTGAATCGGTAAAATCTACAGATCTGCAGGTCCCACTTGAGAATTAGTACGGGTAACCATCAATGATAGTAATATTTAGTTGCCTATAATTGTAAATTTTACTGAACTGTCATGTTGTCCATATACGTACTTGAAAGATCAGCAGATTTAACTTGGTTTTCAGTAAAATATAAGGTTCTTTTTGCTGCTTGATATATGAGAATAAGCTCAGGAAAGCCATGAAGAAAGCAGACCTAGGAAAGAAGACGAGTCGCGTCCTGACCGGACCAGAGCCTGCTGGATGTGCAGCACAAAGGGTCAGAGGGCAGCGGAATACGTTAGGACGTCAAAATTCATTATCTGCGCCGCAAAATAGAGAGAGCCACTGATCGGCCATTTGCCGAGGACTATGCGATGATTGATGTTTAATCTTCTCAACATACACTTCATTCCAGCACCCATGGAACTTACATAGGTGCAAATTGGGATTTCGCGATTTCAGCAGCTGATTTTAAGATGCAGTTACTAGATTTTCAAGGAGGGGATTTCGGGCTTTCAAAGTGGACAAGTAAGAGTAAATATATTAAATAACAATAAAATGCCAAAAAGCCATCTATTTATTATAAAAATCATGAAAATACTAAAAAAATACAAAGAAATACCCAATTCTCAGCAAAACGCTCGTATTCAACGCATATAGGTGCACGAAGGTCGTCATACATTCTTCGCATGCAGTTCGGGCAACTTCATGCGGTTCTTTTGATCGAAGTGCGTAATGTAGGTAACTCTAATCCTCGCCAAAGGTGCGGTTTCACCAAGCCAAAAGCCAGATTATTCAGAAAAATGTTTCCATCATCACTATCCTCGGAAAAATTTTCCTCTTCCGAATCCGACAAGGACGCTGCCAGATACTTCGCACTTCGGAGGTTATAGACCCAGACATGTCTCATAAGCTACAATAATTTAGGAATATATAATTTGATATAAAAATAGACTTTAGAACAAAAGTAAATTATATTTTTAATCTTATTCGTAGTCAAGCGATTTCATCTTGAGCCAGTCGCGTCCACAAGACGACTGACTCCGCTGTTGTTTGACATCGGCGATTTCGAACTCACACATCAGAATCCTCTTTCTTCGGATCATAGTGTTTGGTCTATCGCCTCTTGGAAATGTTTATATAAACTATAAACTTTTAAGAAGGCGATACCATGGGTATTTGGTGCTCCAGGGGGTGCCGACAGAATATGCGCAGGCAGATAACAACGGAGTGAGAACATTCCTCTTCATTTACTTACTTTCAATAGAACTCCAAGTGCCGAATAGCAATATTCACTAGTTTTATATTTTGAAATCGGCAACGATACTACACGCACTCAAGGAACACTTGTGCCGATATGCACTTACATAAAGTTTAGACGCTGCTACTTCGACAGCGAAGCCACAAATGAACGCGGACTCAACGAATACAGATGCCAGAGAGGCGCCGCATATTTGTCGTAGGGGGAGTGTACTTCGGAAAAGTAGAAGCGCAAAATGCCAGCAATTTGAAATTTTTGTTGGTGCCGATTCACACCAGAGTTCGTCGAGAGGGTTAAGGAGGCAGGCGCAAACGTGCTTTCGAAAGACGAAGAACCCTATGTGCGACAACGTTGAGCTGCTGAGGACGAACTGCTTAGGTCGAGTCTCATATTCAGTGCTCCAATGCATTTTCAGCTCCTCCAAAAATAACTGCGTAGGTGTTAGCAATCTTAACAGAGACAACTTTAAAATAAAATCGGAATTTCAAATTGATTATAGTAACTATTCAAACCCTTGTACTATTGTAGAGTTCGAATGCATAGTCATTATAATTTAGAATTGAATTTAGGTGTGCGATTATCGGTGCAATGTTCGCGTATCATAATAAATCATGACGTAAATTAATATCTAATGATAAATATACTGTATTATAATAATAATAAAACCAAAAAATTATTCTTATTTCGAAACATCAGTCACTGATTTCAGAATTATACCGAATAGTTCACGAATGCCTAAGAACTAGTTCGGTACCACAAATTGAAACCACTTCATTATGTACTTGAACTGTCAAATTGAGCTGAATAAATCTTGACCGCCTAAGAGTCAGTTCGGGATTCCAAATTCAAACTGTTTCATTTATACTCGGGCTTCCGAATTGAGCAGAATAGATACAAAAACAGAATCAATCTGGCTCAGTCAGGTGTAACCGTGACATTAACAAAACTGATGCGGGTTGATTTTTTTTCAGGCCAGTCTTTGAGACACATTTACGAATTAAATTATTCACCAGATTCCTACCTTTGATTATCCAGAATCCTTGGCGAAGTGTGTATAAGATCAGCTGTATCCAACCGTGCACGGCTCTTAAATGATCATGTCAAACAATTACATCCAAAACGTGGTGATTAGGTTGCATAACCGGATGTTTCGCATTATAACCTATAGGAGCTTTGTGTAGCCGACCTCCCAAACGCAGGACGGCTGAATCATCCAAAAACGGGTTTAATGCTTTCAAAGACGAGTTTGAAGATATCGGTTCTCCCTTTTTTAAAGCACGAATTTCGGCAACAAATGCATTAATTTGGACGCTATGTATCCAAAATAAAGAAGCCTGTTTAATTTCAGTAGAATAAAGAGCAGGGGAATAAGACTGCTCTTCAGAATCAAGCAATTGTCCCAATATGCCAAGACTGGCATATTTGGACTTTCCTTTTTAACAAAATGAGCGAGCCGCGCTTCAGGCATCGTCTTTCACTCAAGGTCAATCCCCTTTGGCAGAGGAGGACGTGAATCAGGCCAAGTGACAGAGTTACGCGATAGTCAGGGTGCGGATCTTGCCACCACAATTCATTTTTAAGCAATTGTTCGGGCAAAATTCCCCTTGAAGCGCAGTCAGCAGGGGTTTCCCCAGTAGAGACATGTCTCCAATTGGCATGTGGAACATGCCAATGTCTTTAGTTTTAGCAAATAACAACGTTACCTGCACTTCGCCACATTTCTGAAGAATGCGAAGATATACAACTGCAGAATTCGGATTTTCTATAGTTTTAGAATCCTTGTAGAATAAGCATACCACTGAATCAGTCAATCATCTGGAAGGGGATCATCCCAATCCAGTTTACGTAACCAGTGTTCTTGCATAATTTGTTTAGCCTTGATTCCGATGGGAGATAGCCATCCCAGCGGATCGTATAGTTTAGCTATAACTGAGAGAATTTTCCTCTTGGTTGGTTGTTCAATAGGGAAAGCTTCTACACAAATTTTGAAGTTATCTGAAGTCGGATCCCAATGTAAACCCAGTACCTTCATTTGAATGTCCTCCCCAGAAAAAAATTGAACGCTCTTTCGTGTTTACCCTGTGAATAATCAGCCGAAGAACCCTATGCGCGGCAACGTTGAGCTGCTGAGAACGATCCGTACATCATTGTTGGGGCTGATATGTGGCGAAGAACAAGTTGGAATTTGCAAAAGGACGCCGAGGCACGGTGTAAACGCCTTACGCCCATTTTGCTAAAGTAATGCGAAAGTGGATTCCGAGAAAATAGGTTGGCAAAAAGAGAAGGTGGTTTTAGTAGGTACTGCTACTTTTAAGGTCGAGTCCCACACTCAGTGCGCCAATGCATTTCCACTTCATCCAAAAATAACTGCGTAGGTGTTAGCAATCTTAACAGAGACCACTTCAAAATAAACTCGGAATTCCAAATTAATTATACAGGGTGTCCCAGTACCTATTCAACCCCTTGAGCTATGTGATAATTAACAAAAAATAAAGAAAAAAGGCCTCTAGCAAAAAGTTGTGCCAAGCTTTGTTTGGGCTTCAACACTTCAATGCTGGGCCTAATCAACCAATGAGGAGGGAGCTTTACACTGAGAGACTTTTTGTTAGAATAAATGATAAAAATGCATGAGAATTTAATATAATATGGTTTCAAAACAGGGAAAGCAGGGTTTGCGTATTGAAAATTAATATAGCGGTTTTCAGCCGTCAGAACTAATATTTTTGTTTGATCAAATAGAAAGGATGTTGCATTAACTCTTATAAAACTTGCGAGAATTTAAAATTCACCAGATCAAAGTTAACGATTGAAGTTTAAACGAGTCATACATTTATTCGAAAGAGTGAAAACATCGTTTGAAGTTGCCATACAGAAGTTGCCTTTAGAAGGAAGAATTAAATACACAAATTAAATACAACTAAATACATAAGCACGCATACAATTATTCTTTTTATTATTATATACTTAATTTATTCACTGCGTATATAATCGTGCGGTTAATCGCTGTGAAAAATCGGAGGGGCTGAGGCGAGATTCGAACCTAACTTACCTAAAGAACTAACGCATGCCCTAACAACTAAACCCCACGGCTAACTTACATTATGGAATATTTGGTAAAAATCTCGGCTAAGTGGCGTCGCTTGAAAATTCAGGGCATTACGATTTTCAATGATTGAATTGATTTTTTATAAAATACATTTTTTAACGGAACTGATAATATTCTTGTATGAATAACATTCTATAATTTGATATCTCAGTAACTCAGTATAATAAACTTGATTGTATTTAGACGTACTGTTTTATCAATTGTACCCGTTAAATTAAATCTTATTGCCTTAGTGTATAAATTTCATGATAAAGAATTCCTAATGTTTTAAATATAATATTTAATGAATAAATTTAAAATAGAAAGAGTTAACTTTTATTCTAAATATTGTGAATCGTGACCTTTTGGCTCGATCGGAAAATGGCGGAAATAATCGAGGAACATTCTCAAACGAAAGTAAATGAAAATTAAGAATAATGATTTCATAGTTTACTATACGTCTCAGATTTCGGTCAACTTCATATTGACAATATCAATTTCTAAAATACTGTTTTCGACATTATGATATTCACTATTCTTTTTATTCAAATTATTTTTCGAAAACTCACTGAAAAGAATATCATTTTTTGATTTTGGAACGATATTATACTAAAGTCTAATTCATTTATTTCGTTAATTCTGACGAAAGGTCTCTTGCTTTGAACATATTTTTGCTGGAGGACTTTTTTGTTTACTTTGTTGTGCACTATTACGCAGTATAAGGGGTTGTAAAGGTGGTTGGACACCCTTTTAGTTTAACAATGATAACATTTCAAGCGAACTGAGTGCTTATATTCGAGATTTTGTTAAATATGCCATGCGAGCATACCCGAGAGACTTTACGCGTTAAGAATGCGTTAGCTAGGATAGTCATATCTCCAACGGCGAGAAAATTCGAGTCCTTTGGCTTCAAGGTTAAAAAAGTAATTGAAGATAAAATAGTAGCTCAATGAATGGATAGTCATTTTAAAGGCCAAATGTTGTACATTAATTAACCTTTAAAAAATATGCAACAATTTTTTACAGTTTACAAACCCGAAAATCGGGTAAAAAGTAAGGAAATTTGACAGTTTTTAACGACAGTGAGCTTCTCTCACTGTTCACGATTTCCCTCGTTTTTTCTCAGCATATGCTTTCAAGTTTTGTTGGGGGAAGACGAGGACGATCCCATGGAAAACGGCGCACCGCTGGTTTCTTGCACTTGCTTTCCAATATGAAAAACTGTCTTCAAATATCGGAATTTGCACGAGAAGAAAAAAAGCACGTACTTCTTTCAAATGATCAATAATTACATGTAGTTTAACTATCTACCTCTCATTTCAAGCATTTCATTATATGTATTAGAACTGAAGATAGTAAAGTTGCATATTTATGTACAACAAGCAAAAAAATTGTTATATTATTTTGCAAATTTTTAAACGAAATTTGTTGATAAATGTTTAATGTACCATCATGATGTTTTTCAATATTTTCATATTATTTTTTAATAAAAAACAAAGCTTCAAAGTTCAACATCATTTAAAGCTGTCTCAAATTCCCTAACTATTTATCAGATTTTCGGGTCTGTAAGCTGTAAATTTTTTATTTTTTTATATATTCGTTCCAGGCTCATTTAGGGGGTCACCCCGTGTGACGGCCCGTTTTTTTGCCTTTTTGGGGGATTTTTTTTGACGAACGAGAACAACATACAACTTGGAACTTGTCACTATATATTTCTGCACCTATATACAGTAAATTATGCAAGTTTCAACCTAAAATCTTTATTATAATGCGCATGGCGCCACTCCAAAGAAACCCATGTCAAAAAAAGTGTGTCCATGGCCGTCATGATTCCGGGCGAACGGCTTATTTAAAATGAAAAAATCAAATGACGTTTTAATCTGTAAGGCTGTGGCCATCACTTGAACTAGGATATTTTGAAAATATTGAAAATTAAGTAATTGACACGGCTTTGAATTTTTTTGCCAAAATTCATGATTTTTTTTCGATTATTTTCTTACGAAAAAAAATGACTTGGAATCTTTAAATTATCCTAACTCTGGCGATGCATACACATCTGCTGAATCTACCCTACAGATTTCGAAGCAATCAGTCAACCCGTTTTTGAGATATCAACGCGGCAAATTCGAAAAACGTGGTTTCGAGAAAAACACGTTTGAAAGTTCGAGAACGTTTTAAACAATGAAGGACACCTATTTCCAATGACTTCAAATATTGGAATATCACTTCACCAGCATATTCTACACATGTGTAGGAAAAAATTTAGGCATAAAAAAAAGTCGATTTTTTCGACCGGGCACATGGGGTGACCCACTTAACGTACACCATTTTGATCCTTAAAATGATCCTCTATTCATTGAGATACCATTTTTACTGTACTTACTTTTTTAACTTCAAAGCGTGAGGACTCGAATTTTCTCGCCATAGTAGGGTTCGAATCCATAGTCCATAGTCCATAGACCATAGGCCGACTTTAAGTAACCATAGTTAGGTCATCCTTGTTACCATACCATGGCGAGATAGTCCGTAATCGTGATCAGTCTGTGGTTATAGTTCCCGTAGTCAAGCCCACTTCACGCAGTCATAGTTGGGCTAAGCTTGGTAGTTTATTTTGAGCCAATAATCGGCAAACTAATGCGGCCCATACGTGTGTGTATGTGTGTATGTGGCAGCAATTTCACTGTCAGGATTCGACAGTTCGTCCGCGAACTGCTGATTCGTCATCGCACAATTAACAAGTCAAAGCTTCTGACCATCAGGTTGCATGTTGTTAACAGAATGCGGGTAATATCTGATGCTAGGAGAAGTCCAGAGACGAAGGAGAGTTGGGAGAGAAAATGAACCTTTTTTTCTGACCTATCTGGACTCTTCCAAGATCCTCCAGTTACTGTCGACCACCCACACAAACAATTAGAGGTCGAGACATCTTGGAGAGAATTTTGCGAAATCCAGCATTCACTAAAAGAAAACTCAAAGAATATAAATAGTTTCAAGGATCTGTGTAGTGTTCTTGTAAAAACCCGTGGAGGAATTCCCGCCTATCACTACCGAGGAGATTGAAAAAGTATCAAGGGGCATAAAGAACTATTCCGCTCCAGGACCAGATGGCATTAAGACCTTTTGGTGGAATAAGTTTCCTTCAACCCACCAGCATCTGGCCTGCTTTTTCATCTCATAGCAAAAGTCAGAAGAGTCCATTCCGGAGAGTATTGGAGAGGATGGTGTAGTGGTGGGGGAGGGCATGGGTTTTAAATACATAAAATTAATTGGCCTAAGACGTATGATACTTATGAAAATGCACAGTTTTTGTCAATCGGTAAGAAATTTTGCATACCTATTCTTTGGACTCGCAACCAGGTCTTAAGGGAATGGGAGGGGGGGGG
>NC_046665.1:33780445-33781187 GCF_010883055.1 Belonocnema kinseyi | reverse complement strand
ATGGGGTGGGCGCACTGTTTTTTAAATCTAGTATATAAAATTCAAATTTGTGCCGTTGAGGCTCGATACCGTCCACACCGTTGTATAGATCAACTTGAAAAGTTAAGACTCGTGTACATTAAGCGCTAGGGATGCTTCCTAACGCAACTCAAATCGCTTTTTAAATAAATTATGCAAAATGGAGTTGACTGTATATCTATATACGTATATCAAAACAAGTTGCCTAAAACTGATTATGCTTATGCAAGTGAAAAGTTTTTAAGCAATCGTCACCAAATTTGGCACACATATTAATTGGGCTTCAAATTAGGTCGTCAGAGTTGGGGGTGGGCATGCAAAGGGATGGAGCAGATGGGGAGGGGGGCACAGATGCAGTTTTTGACGAATCAACATCAGAATTTCACACATATTCTTTGGGCTTCCTGTCAGGTCGTAAGAATATTTAATGATGATGGAGTGTAGGGGAAGGGGTTACAGTTTTTAAATATATAAAATCAAGTGGCCTAAAACGTATGATCTTGATATGAATCCAGATTTTGATAATTAGCACTAAATTTTGCACACATATTCTTTGTGCTTCCAGGCAGGTCATGAGAGTATGAAGGGGGAGGGAGGGAATATTAAGATGAGGAAGGGGGGCACAAATGTAGTTTTTCACTAAACGGCAACAAATTTTTCACGCACTTCATTTGGCCCCGGATAAATCATAATAGAATTTGGTTGAAAGATGAAATAGGGGGGG
>NC_046665.1:33768818-33780435 GCF_010883055.1 Belonocnema kinseyi | reverse complement strand
TTTGAAACCTACTTTATAAATTTCAAATTTCTAAAGTCTTTTTGCAGGCTATCTTAAAATTTCACGACTGTTTTCAAAATTCTAAAAATTGGATTCAATGACTGGCGTATAATTTTTATAATTAAAAACAATTAAAATTTTATCTATTTAAGCTCATATTTCTGTTTTACGTTCTCAGAGACTTTTCAAAGTTTAATTCAAATTTCACTGAATACTTTGCATTTTTCTAAACCAAATTCTGCGACTTCAGTACAAGTTTTATGATTTAAAATGATTTAAGTTTTTATGATTTAAAAGTTTTTTTCAAGTTTACTTCAAATTCACTAGCGACTTTACATTTTTCAAACCAAAATTCTACGATAAATACTTAAAATTTAAAGTTGATTTCATTTCAGTATTATGCAATATACAACTTTTATGGCATTTCCGTTTGTTCTGAAGTTAAGATATCAATCATCAAAAATGTCCTTGCATATCTTTTCCATTATTTTAAATAATAGATACTATGAAATGGCAAAAATTTGCTTTCAATATTAGTTTTATATTTTAATGTAAAAATTGCTTCAGAGAAAAAATAATAATAATCGTGCGCATGTATGTTTTATAGTAGAATAATTAAGTGTATAATTTATAAGTCCGTATTAGTAGATCATAATAGATTGTCGAAATTTCGACAATAGGTAAATCAATGTGGCTTGAAAACGCCTAGAAATATAACATAAAATTTGATTGCTACCGTAAAAATGGGAGAATAAGGTGCTTATATCCGTTTTTTGAGAAAAATTGAAACGCTTTTTAATAATTCTATTTTTTATTTCTTGATGTCGAATTATATGTAAATATCTCGAAAGTAGATTTGAACAAGTTGTGTCATACGATTCCAGCTATTTCGCGTTATTAATTAAGCCTCAAGCCAACTCGACGTTTCGAGTTTTATTAACATCCCGGCTCTACTATGAGTACATTTAAAACTGAGTTCAATCCCTTTATCGCAAGCTACCATTTTAAATCGACTTAAAATCATTTGAAATAGCTTTGAATTAAATTTAAATTACTTTGAATTCGCCTTGAAACCCCCGAAATCGCACATAATTCGCCAAGAAATCACTGTAGTCACTCAGGATTTACCGTGCAATCACTGCAATCATTCGAATTTAATAGTGCAATCACTGCAATCTCTCTCAATTAACCGTAAAATCACAGCAATAACTAGAAATTCACTCTGCAATCACTGCAATCACTCGGAATTTACCGCGAAATCACTGAAATCACTCGGAATTCCACATGAAATTACTGCAATCACTCAGAATTGACCCTGTAATCACTAAAGATAACTGCATTCACTGAAATCACTGTCAATCACTAACAATCAATTGCAATCACTTACAATCACTTGCAATCGGTGGGCTACAGAATTTTGAGTTATGCACCCCTCGATCACTTAAGATCGCTCAATATTAAGGTGGTCGCGGAATACTGAATCTTGAATGTCTTCACAACAGGATTATTCTAGGTACAGTACATATAGCAGCAAATGAATGAAATTCTCTTTTTGAAATGGTCTGGAAACACGAAGAATTGGACAACGGAGCGTTTCTGTACAAAGCAACGAAGAATGCTACTGAAACACTTGGCTTTGACTTCAGTATCAGAGTTTTAGCAAATTGCATCAAACATTATCCTCCTTAAGTACAAAGCTCCTCGACAATAGGATAACTAGCATTTTCTACAGAAACGTGAAGGATCAGTCGATGTCGTGTGAGCTAACGTTTGCTTTCCTGAAATCACCCGCATTGGAGTCGGGCATGGATCGTTTCATTTTGGCGTATCAATCAGTGTCATTTCCACTTTAGCCTACCGTCGCTACATTTTGATCCAAGCCATTCTCGATGATAGCTGCAGAGCGCGTGTCATGAACACCCTAAGCATTTAGGACACATACTATCTAGTTGTCCAACTCATGCGGGAACGACCTACATCCAAAGGCATAGTGCGGCACTAAGAGTACTTTATTATCATCTCTGTCACTCTTACGGCATTAGCCCTGATACCGCATATATGTTCTGGAACGCAGAGTATAATCACACATCTCACGGTCGTGCGACGTGACCATAGGTGAGATTTACCGCTGTTCTGTTAGGTGGCAAATAGCGGCAGTTTATTGGATTGTAGAAGGTACATTTTTGTAACCAAATTTTAAACAATATCTAGAGGTGGCCCATTGTCTTTTAAGTTCTTGTGCGATTAACATGCGCAAAACCAATTCTAATTTCATGTAAGATTTTAACCACTAAGTTATTTTAACCACTTTTTAATTTGAACTTTTAATATGCTGTTTTAAGGTCTTCAGAATCCATATACAGTCGAACCTCGGACACTTTAACTTTGGATACTGTCACACCTCGCCCACTGTCATCAGTTGTTTCGCGAACACTGTAAGAATCAGGTGATTTTGATCCGTCGCATCCTCGAAGCCCGTTCTCTGAGATATGTAGTACATATCGACGCCTGAGTAGAATAAGGTGTTTGTTCCGAATCAGCTCAAGGAAGGTGTTGGTTCGAAGTTCACCTTGAAGAAGGTGGTCGTTCCGAATCTGCTCGAGAAAGGTGTGGGGTCGAAGTTCGCTTGAAGAAGGCGTTCGTTCCGAACTTTTTGAAAAAAGGCGTTCGTTCGCTGTATTTCATTCTTGAAATTTTGTAGTGGTATCACTGACGCAGGGGATCAAAGTTTTCTGATATAAATGTTTCTTCTTTTATTTCAGCTTTTAATTCAAACTATTTTGCATAATTATATAAAACTAAGATAATACGACTCCACTTTCTAAATTTATTTTGAAATCACTATATTATGAATTAATTATAGTATGCCATGCAGTGTGGTGATTATTAAATAAAATAATTTTTTGCAACAGATAATTGAATATTATATGATTTATAATAAACCTGCCTGAATCAGCGAAACAAGGACCTACAGGATAATTATAGATCTCGTACATTATTAAGTGCATTAACATAATTTATTTAAGAACAATAATATTAATTTACTGGAAGATACGTATATTGTGTACTATACCTAATACTATATACTAAATTTGTATAAAATCTTTGAATATTTTTTTTAAAGAAAATTATGTATATTTTTTAAATAAACATGATCATCGAAAAAAGTAATTATCTCAAACATAAGTCATAAATGAATCCATAATCTTATTATAAAATGAGTTATACTCTAAAGGAGTAACCCCGATTGAACATATCTATTGTAAATCCTTCTTTTTTTCCGTATCTAATTGAATTTTCATCAAACAAATTTTATACTTAAAATTTTGTAGTGGTACCGCTGATGCAGGATTTCGGACTTTTTAACAATTAAAGTTTTCATTTTTTATAAAAATAAGTTTCCTGTGAATCTAAGAAATTAAGTCAGATTTAACTTTGCCGATTTAATCCAGCCGAATGATGATTACTGAATTAAATTCACAATAAGATAATTTTAAAATAATATGAATCAGGATTAATTTTATCGAATTTTTTTTTAATAATATAATTTTTAGTTCATTCTAAGTGAAAAATATGCCCGCTGCGCGGGAATATTCTCCTTTTGCACTCCTTACGCGTCGTTTCGCGCCAAGTTTGAGCGCGCATAGGGCGCGCGAGTATGCTCCCGCGCTTCGCGCTCGATTTCGTACTTTACATGCGTACACTTTAACTACATTTTGCAAGTATCGTAAATACTATAAATTAAATCAAATACTGCGATTTAAACTTTTGAGGAATTACAGCCATAAATTGTAACTGAATTTCTTTTTGATTTGTTTTTAAAGAAGGTTCTCAAAACACCTACGGCTTTGACGATTACATTCTCATAACGAAACTCGCGTTTCTCGCTCGATAACTATTTGCCAATTGAATAGCTTCATCAAGATAATTTGTAAATCTTGTTAAAATCTACTAAAAACCACGCTTTAAACTTATGGATCTCTTAAAAGAACCAAATTTTCTTATTTATGAAAATGATCCAACTTTTGAAACTTTTGTCTAATTAAGGAATTTCATGATAATAGTTTCGAAAAAATATATTTTATATATAGCTGAAATTTGGATTAATTTTTCTTAACCTATTAAAACAATTTTTCTTCCTTTTTTTGAAAATTTTCAAAATGTTGAGAGGCATATATCTTTTTGAAGTTTAATCGAATTTAAAAATGTCATTAGGTTAATTTTTAAGTCTTTTTTAAGCGTACCAGAAAATTTTACAACAATTTCTTAACCTCATGAAAAAATTTTATTCAAATTTGGAAAGAGTTCAAACTTTTTGAATTGTTTCTAATCGAAAAATTTAACTGCTAGAGTTTCTAGAAATAATTAATGTCTGGTAATGAATTTTAATTAAATTTTGTAATCTTTTAGAAAAATATGTTTTTCCATTTTTCTGAACATTTTCAAAATTTTCAAAAGTACATAACTTTTCTTATTTTCATCGAAATTAAAAATTTTATATGGATAATTTGCAAGTCTTCTACCCATCTATAAGAAACGTTGACAACAATTTCTCAATTTCAAAAAAATTCAAACTTTAAAAATGTTCTAAATTTTTAATTTTGTTTGAAAATGTCTGATTAACGAACTTATACTTCATTTTGGGAACCTTAAAAAGTGTCTCAAAGGCTGCCTTGATTGGATAAATTCTTTAAAAGTTAGCGTGACTACAACGTTCTGGTAACTATACATACAGACATACAGACAGACATACAGACAGTCAGACACCGATGAAATTTTACGATTTTCGGATTCTGTGAGTGCCGAAGAGTAAAGATCCGTTAAAAAGCATATATCGAAAATTTGGACGATTACATTACACTCTCATGAATGAGAATGTAAAAATTAAATATTAGAAGTAGAATATAATATATTTTAGAACCGAATCGAATTAATGAAATATAACATTTTTTATTCTTTTAAATGAAACAATTTGTCACCAAAAAATTATTGAAATACAATGATTCCTGGCTATATCTCCAAAGGCTACTACTTAATTTGATTTCCAAATATTTAAGACTTCTTCAATCATTTTGTTTACAAACATTAGAAACATAAGGCAGAAACTTGCGTACTTCGAAAACATCTTCGCAAATTCGTTAGGAAGCTTCAGTCGAAACTGAGCTTAGTTTTAAATCAGTACAGTGGATTACGTCATTATTTTAATAAACTATGCTATCGAAAAATATAAGCAATGGAAGGTAGGTAACATTAAAATAATAATTAAAAAAAAATAAATTTCATTTATCATATATAAACATGAATGAAATTATATATACATATATCTTTGTTATACTGTCGATTTAGCCACTGAAAATTCATTAAATATTCCGATGAGAATAACTGAAAAATCTTTAACTTCAGAAGATTATAATTTCATTCAGGATAATGAAAAAGCGCAACAAATGTGAGTTCTAAAAATAATTAATGTCTTTTAAGAATACTCAAATTTATATATAAAATCTGATATTATTTAAAATATTTAATATTTGTGGTGTAGCTTATACAGTAATGGAAACAGGAAATTCAGAAGCAATAAAATCGTTCAGCTCGTATTTATCAAATTCAGAGGATAATTCTAATTCTATTGTGGAAAATCCAGAACAACCAAGTGAGTAAATGATTATTATAATATGCCAACGGAAAACAAAAATCTGGTTTCACAAACATCGTATTCAGTTCAAATGAGATAGAATAAAAAAGATTGAGCAAAACGGTGTTAAAAGTTGTATTTGAAATGTACATATAACCATATAAAATTGCTTACATTTATAAAAAAAACCTCGTAAAAAAACTTTAAAAAGAATTCTAAGTAAAATTACATAAATGACATACGCTTTTTTGAGATCCAATTTTATCATTAATACTGACAAAAAAATTTTTCCAGTTTCGTTTTTTGGAGAAAAAGTCTAAGTTCCATCTTTATTAGGAATTGCAAATTTTAAGATAAAACTAAATTTAATGTCATTCCTAATGTTTGTAAAATGGTCTAAAACAACTAAAAATAAAAAATTCACACAAAAGTTTTAAAAAGTTTTCATTGAAAAAATTTTCACAGTTCGCGATAAAGTTTCGAAGTTTCGACGATAAAAATTTTTAGGGCTCATTAAAACAAACATTTTAGGTCATTATAAAAAGTTATAAAATGGTTTAAAACACAAAAGAATGGAATTTTACACAAAGAAGAATTTTATTAGATTTGAATAATTTATTAAAAAATTATATGCTTTATATTTTTTCAAATTAAAAAAAGAAAGTTAAACATTCATATTTCAACTTTTTTAAACATGTGGCTTATTAGGATGCTTTTTTCATTTACTTTTAATTTTGTAGGTATATCGTCGTAATGGTTTAGAATACCGAGTGCTGTGCGATACATTTAGGTATAGATGTAGGTTCGATACACTGCAGTGTTAGAAATTTGTTTAAAAATAATGTTCAAAAATGTAATATACGTATTCATTCTGACCAGGACCATTAATATTTATTCACAAAACACTCGCAGTCAATTAACATTTATTTTTTAATACCATTTTTATCATATCTTTAAAGTGTAGCAATAGTAGGTGTTAAAATTAACCAAAAAGTTCAAATAATATTTAATATTTAGACTGAAAATGGTTTTATTAGGTGTTCAAAGTGGTTTAAAAGGAAATGATGAAATTGATTTATTTGATGACTTCCCTGGAGATGCAAATAATAACTTTAACATAAATACGAATGATCTTGATGAAAACGACGTGTCCGATGTGTATCAAGTATCTGAACAGCTAACTTTTTCTAAGAAACGAAATAGAAATCCCGATTAACCATTGACGAGAAAGCGGAAACATTTTCGGTCCGCATGGGTGGATGTAAATGCAAAATGTGGAAGAAACGCAGGTTCTGCTGGTACTGGAAGAGATGGTGTGCCGATATTCAGAAAAGAAATGGGAATAGCGTGCTCGAAAGTTCGCTTTCGATGTCAGGAAAAAATATCGGTTGGTGAACGTTTAAGTATTTTCAAAAACTATTGGAGATTGGTAAATCACACACGGCAATGGGATTATATTGCCCGCTATATAGTATCGAAAGAACCACGCCAAAAAAGAAAAGCATGTTTAGGCCGCGAGAATAACAATGTCACGCACGATTTTTTCTTGGAGACATCTAGGGGAAAATCAAAAGTTTGCCGTGCGATGTTTGTGAGCACTTTAGGTAAGACTTCAAATGCACTTAATAAAACGTCACATATATGCATCTCAAAAAGAAGAATAAATTAATTTTGAAACTTTGACGGGAAAAAATGTAATAAAATACTTCTGCAGTTTTTTTCGAAAACTTAACATTTTTATAATAGTTTTTAACTTTTAAAGCTCAACGCTTAGAATGTAATGATTCAATTTTTGGATTCCGCATAGTATGCAGAAAGTATATAATTTAAAAGGAAAATGATTAGTTTACGATCAGTGCAGTTGTGCTATCAATAAATCGCTGTAAAATTATGAAACACTTTTTGAAAGTTTGAAATATCGTGAATTTGCCCTCATAAAAACTATAAATTTTAGTCATAAATTAAAAAAATAAAATTATTTCAAGTATATCTCCGAAATTGATTGAGACTGTGTCTAAAAAAATCCGAAATCTGAAAAGTGAAAGCACTATAGAAAAAGATATGCGAGGGAAGCAACTTAATCGGTCACATAGACTGCTTTCACATGTTACTGAAAGCGTTTTGGAACACATCAAATCATTCCCTACAGTTGATTCGCATTACTGTCGCAAGACATCTAATAAAACTTTTCTGGAAGAGAGTCTTTCTTCAAACGAAATGTATCGGAGATATAAAAGCTGCATGAGTGAAAGAAATGCTATTGAAATTGCGTCTGAGCATCATTACAGAGAAACTTTTAATCATCAATTTAATTTGGAGTTCCATAAGCCGAAGAAAGCCCTATGTGATCAATGCTCAGCATTTAAAAACTTAACAGAAGATCACAAAAATCTTCAACAAGCTAGTCATGATGCTCACTTAGCAAATAAGAATGTGGTAATGACACTAATGGCAGAAGATAAAAAAGCTTCTGTACAAGACAATACACTTTGCGTGGCTTGTTTTGATGTTCAACAAACGTTAACAACTCCTCGATCAAACGAGTCTATGATGTATTATAAAAGAAAGCTAAATATATACAACTTTACAGTTTTTGATGTGGAAAATCATGAGGAATTTTGTGATGTGTGGAATGAGACAGTTGGTGGCAAAGGAGCGAATGAGATTAGCAGTTGCCTGTGGCGATATATTGAAATGAAGGCTAAATCTGGAATAAAGAATTTCGATTTTATAGCGATAACTGTGGAGCTCAAAATCGCAACAAAATGTTGAATTCAATGTTTATCAGGGCTGCGAAGAAGTTCAATGTAGTTATTACTCATAGATAAATATTAGTATTATATACTTTGCGATTCTTCTTGACCGCGAAAATCTTCAATGGTGGAGTTTGAGGACACATAACTTCTCCTCTACCCAGATAATATTTATTTATAATTACAGATATTTAGAAAAAGGTCACACCTATAATGAAGGAAATTCGATGCACGCCAGAATCGAGAACTCATGGAAAAAACTTTATGTCTTTTCACAATCTCAGTGGTGTTAGATAATGAGGACAGCCAAAGTTGAAGAGCCTTTTTATATTGTTAATGAAATGACTCAAAATGACGTGTAAGTATAACTTTACAGAATTGGCGAACGACCAAAAATGGAAGTCCATAAAAATTATGAGTTTACGCGAAATAAAAGTTAATCCTGACGATGCACAGGTATATTTCAAATATGAGTACACCGGATACTATCTTTCTGTTGTCATTGACACGAAAAAATCTATCCAGAAGATGTACCCGCTAAAAAATCTGTATCAACAGAAAATTCAATTGGATACGGAAAAGAAAAAGGATTTACGATTGATGTGTTCAAGCGGGGTTATTCCTCTAGAGTATCACTCATTTTATAATGAAATTATGAAGTGATTTATTACATTTGTTTGAAATAATTACTTTTTTCGATGATCGTGTTTATTAAAAAAATGTACATAATTTTCTTTTAAAAAAATATTCAAAGATTCTATACAAATTTACTATTAGGTATATAACACAATATATGTATCTTAAATTTCTTTCAGTAAATTAATATTATTGTTCTTCAATAAATTATGTTAATGCATTCAATAATGTTCGAGAACTATAATTATCCTGGAGGTCCTTTTTTCGCTGATTTAGGCAGGTTTATTATAAATAATATAATATTCAATTATCTGTTGCAAAAAATTATTTTATTTAATAATCACCACACTGCATGGCATACTATAATTAATTCACAATATAGTGATTTCAAAATAAATGTAGAAAGTGGAGTCGTATTATCGTAGTTTTATATAATTATGCAAAATAGTTTGAATTAAAAGCTGAAATAAAAGAAGGAACATTTATATCAGAAAACTTTGATCCCCTGCGTCAGTGATACCACTACAAAATTTCAAGAATGAAATACTTGGGCGAACGAACGCCTTTTTCCAAAAAGTTCGGAACCAACACCTTCTTCAAGCGAACTTCGAACCCACACATTTCTCGAGCAGATTCGGAACAAACACCTTATTCTACTCAGGCGTAGACCTGTACTTAGTTTTGTACAATAAGTTAAGTGAAAAGTGCAATTTAAATTTTTCCTAATTTGAAACTTCATATTTTAACTTTACTGGGCTATGAAATGTCTGAAGTCGCTTACACTAGATGATGCGCAAGCAGTCGAGATAATGCAGGTTGTAGGTTAAATTACGTTGACGTTGGAGGTTTTTTTATTGGTTTTGTGCAATAATAATGGGATATATATTTATGAAGTTATTACACTAAATCTCTGTTCTTAACATTATTGAGGTAAGTGAAAACATCTTTTCGAACTCGTTTTTTATAGTAGCAATTAAAACAATCCACAATTATTAGAACTTTTCGCCCGAAGAATTTAAAATAAAAACATGATTATAGCGATAAGAATTTCTTAAGAATAGCATGCAATTAGCTTTAGTACATAGTATAATATTTATTTAAAAGAGAAATCAATGAAAGGAACAATGTTTATTCATGTCGTAAATAACCTAAGAAAACCTTGTTAAGTCGAACTATGCTGGCATAGTTTGTTTTTCTGGCTAGTGGATGTGTACAATATTCAATTCTAAAGTTATTAATTACAATAAATATCAATTCGGCATAAGCAAATACTAGTAAAAATGAAATTGTAAAAATCTGTTTTAATTATTGTCAAATTAAAAAAAAAATGGTACCATAACATTAGTATACTATCAGGGGCACCTGAAAAACATCGTAACGATACGGTCCTGTAATTTGTCGCCGATTGGCTGATGGGTAAGACCACGTGAGCTTACAGTGTCCGATAGGCCCGATCCCGATGGCTGACATTGTCCGAGGTTTGACTGTAAAAGTATTTTTTAAATGAAAAATTCGTAATAAATAGTAACTACGGTTGCCTGAAAAGTGTTATTTTTGGTCGTTTTCATTGTTTTTAAAGACTAATAGCAGCTCTAATAATATATATCTGATACTAAAATTTAAAAAATATTTTGCTCAAATATGTGGATTGCCCTCAAGCCTTGTGGAATCCACAAGAGCAATCCAGACGAGGCCCCTCATGGCAACGACATGCTTTTCCATAGGAGTCCAACATGGGCTTGCCTTATGGAGCCCTCATGGTTGCCATCATGAAGCCATCGTGCCTTTTTTTACACAGGATATCGCTACTGACGCAGTACTGCCCCAAAAAGAAATTCACAATAGGCGCAGTACTGCCCAGTGTTAACTAGTACTGTACTGCTATACTCTAACGACATGACAAAAAAGGTATTTAAAAAATAAATATTAATTGATTGCGAGTATTTTGACTTTAAATATTAATAGATCTGTTTAGAGTGAATACATATATTACATTTTTAAACATTCTCTTGCAGAAATTTGGAGGGGGGGCGCCGTTCAGGCCCCGATCGGGAAAAATGTGGTCGCCGATAGACTAATCTGTCTAGCGCCTGACCGTAAATGAAACACCTTACCCAATAGGGCGCAGATCTGGACATCCAAATTAGGGGCCCGATCTGGCCCAAATATGGCCCCTTTAGTTTTTATTTCTATAATTAATAAAAGTTTTTAAAAAATTTGATAATATTTTTTTCAGAACTTTGTGTTTTACTAAACATCAATTTTTCAATATTCTACATTATTGACCCTGTATTCCTTGAATTCATCTTTAATAGGTTGCGTTTTGGAGAAAAGTATCATACTTTTAAAATCAATGTTAAAATCTACAGCTATTACATACACATACATACAACACATTCATAAATAAATTTCAATTATAAATATTTTTGAATCTTTTTAATATTCTTTTGGAATGTCTTTTGTTTGACTAAAGCGCATGGGGCACGTGAAATGAGATTTTAAAAGTGAGGTTATGTTCGAGAAAATATTAAAAGAATTTAATCTATAATGTTCAGGGTTACCAGATGGGTCTCGTGAAAAATCAGCATATTTCCGT
>NC_046665.1:33756263-33768808 GCF_010883055.1 Belonocnema kinseyi | reverse complement strand
CCCCCCCCCCCCCATCCTCACATACACATACACACGCCCACAGAGCAAGTAGATGACTAAAACCCACCTAGCCAAACGCATATTTTATGAAAAAGCAGCAAATCAGTGCGAAGGCAAAAAATCAGCACATGTGCTGGCAAATCAGCGCGTCTGGAAACCCTAATAATGTTACTAATCCGGAAATTCATATATTTTGTATAAATTAATGTTTTCAAGTAAAGTGAATGCATAAAAAGTTGACGTGCAACTTTAAGAATGGAAATGAATTTTGTGCAGTTTGAGAGGAACACTATAACAATATAAATATCTAAAGAATCTTTTAAGAAAAGTGGGTCAGGTCCTAAATTTGTATACTTATGAAAAAGTTTTTAAAAATAATTTTGCTCTGTTTCTTTCATTATTATTAGAATTTAGGATGAAACCCACCTTTCTTAATGCTTCTTATTTATTATTCCAAATGTTTTACTCGATGTGGCGCTTCGTGTGTTAATAAGTTAGGAAATGAAAAAAGGTTAGATAAAGTAGAAATCTAGTCACGTGAACTACTCGTTATATGGCCTTTAGTCGAATTGCTCAAAATTTTGCAGTATTTCTGTGTTTTTTCATATTTATCACACATTTTCTCGAAAACTATCAGTCATAATGTAAAAACATATTCAACATAAAATGTGTGTTATTGAATGATATACAACTTTTATTCAAAACTTTTTTTATACATTTTTGTTATTGACTGCAATCCACGCGCGTCAAAGTACATAGGTATACGAAGTTTCGAATTAATCGGAGGTGAGGGCTTTTCGGAATTTTATCCTCGTGTTAATTGCGGATGTGAGAAATCTCACTAACAATTCTATGATTTCGAACTCGCAATGTACTTTTTGCTTTTGATATTTTAAGTTCGATGTGCCCCCTTGCGGCCACATTGCTCTCTTTTTCTAATTATTTATTAATCTGCGACGTAATGTTAATTAAAAATACACGAACTGTTAACAGGAATATCAATAAAATAATATTTAAATCAATAATTTAAATGGATTACATTTGTTTTTCGAGTAATATTTCGTTTTTTCCCGTTGTACACTACCTTACAACTTTTTACAATGACAGAAAATGTCATTTTTTATGAACATTTAAACTTTTTAACGGCGGAACTCAAAAATTTGATCGTGAACTTTGACAATTTCTTGATAATAAATTTTTTAAACTTTCGTGTAAGGTTTGGTTTTAAGGTATTTGAGACCATTTTTACAACGTTTAAGGAAAGCAGGAAAAAAGTTGTTTTCGGGGCAGTTGTATTTATGGTTTTTAGACAATTTAAAACACATGAACTATATTTTTAAACGTATTTTTATTTCCATTTCTTATGTTCAAATTGTATACTTCAGAAAATAATCTATCTATTCTCTTTTTTTAAGGGATTTAGAAAAATATTGAAATATTGAAATAAAAAACTCCGTTTTATTTGCCAATATTAAATTTAAATTAAACTTTCTACCTTGAAAACAAATCTGAGTACATTTTTTAAATTTTATAGTTTTACAACTTAGGGTGTTGAGTTTTCGAAGCGGAGCACACATCAGCTCAGTCATAAAAGTCTATAGTGGGTCCGGGACCACGAAGCCCTTCGTAGTAAGCTTTCCGTAGGTACCTGGACACTTATACGTTGAGTTCAATTAGGCTCGGCGAGGATGTTCACTAATCCTGTTATAGAGTCACATTGATGAAAAGAGCTGCGGCTGTACTTTCACGATCTACTATTCACTTACCGAAATTGTGAACTTTTGAAATCGCATAGATTAAAGATGATGGGACTCCTATAAATACTGATAAAAATTGAAAGAAATCTGCCTTCTATGTATAATCACACAAACTACCGTTAATAAAATTTCGCTCATAAGAAACTTAAAGTGCGTTTTAAGCCTGCGTATGGATGTATATGCATATATACATACATGTATTATAAGCTTGTGCATACAAACTATTGTTCGACGTAGTTTTTGTCTCAGGTAAATATGTATAATAGTCAATTAATATTAATTCTATCATTAAATACCAAAAATAACTAAGACGTCAAATCTAAAGATTATTGAGGATCACAATTTTTCCTTTGTCGTATTTAAATAAAAGAGCTTCCTCAAAGACTATTCCAACAGGTCAAGTTCATTGAAATTGAATTTAAAAATTCTTGGTGTTGGTCCGGAGCCACTAAGAAAAATGTGCCTTCATGCATTTTTGGTAAATGCAGAAGTATGAAAAAAAGGAATGCTCTAATATTTTATTAGTTCGAAAACTCTCATTTTCACGTAAAAGAAAGTTTTCTTGAAAGTTTAGGATAAATACCGTTCACTTTTAATTAATTTTTTCATTAATAGATAGGTACATTGCAATTCCTTCTCTAAGTTTTTACGATTTCTTTGAGCATTCTCAACTGTATTCTAAAATATTGCTTAAGTTGTGCGTATCCTTCAACTTTTCGCAATTCAACCTTGTCCTCAACTTTTTACAGATTACCGTCAAACCATTTTTGTCATTTCTGTCTGGAGGTTCTTGCATAATTTTATTTGACGCGCATAACTAATTTACATATAAAAAGAATCAAAGAGTTCGGCAAAATATCACCTATTTATCTGTAAAATTGAACATGACATTTCCGAAGTACTTTTCTAAGATAAATTGGAATCTGTCACCTCTTTGTTGCCACCAACTCTTATTTCCAAGATATTTAATAACTTTTTTTTAATAGGTGTGAAATAATTTCGGTAGATGAAATGACTGAAATAAAAGCATGAAGTCTAAACTGTGATCCTTCCCAAAAGAAATTAAGATAACATTATTACTGAGCTAAGGAAAAACTTATGTGTCATTTTGGTCAAAAATGAATGTTTCTATCAGTGTACTAGTGAGAAAAAGATGCTTTTAATTATGGCGTTGGAAATTACTTATTCTGACAATCTATTGCAAAAACAACAATTATTAAAATAAATGTTGTCTATAAAAAAAGTAGGGAAAACACACGTAAAGTTCCTTGCATACGTCTGCCGCCAAAAAAGTAGTCGAGCGCGACTCTTATTTTTGAAACAAAAACCTACGCTTTTGTTTCGCTTTGCGATTACGCAGTTGTTCTGTCAGAAAGTAATTCGAGCCGACCACGCCATTACGAATCGAATGAATGGGACGTCCCGCACAAATGCGACTTGCGCAAGGTTATGATTATATTTGACCGTGTGCTCGAGTTCGACTACCTATTTGGTAGTAACTACGAAAGTTATTCTGTGCAACTTTTAAGTTATTTTATACCATAATTAAAAAACGTAAGCCTATTTTTAAATAGAGATTATTTAAATAATATATTTTATATTGAAAAATAAGAGAAAACACATTCACTATGTGCAAGCTATGAATTTCGATTTTTGAAAATTTGATTCTATATCAGAGTTCTTATACAAGCAGTTTTTCTCGATTATCTCAGTTTGACCAACTTTGTGTTTGCTTAAGTTTTTCCTTAACACAGCAGATTAGTGTTGAGTTTTCAGGGGCTGCTCTATAGTATCTTTTTAACACGTGGTCCAAGCAACTGTGAAAAGAGTGAAAAGAGTGATTGAAAACAATAGGTTTTGAAGTTTTTTTTATATTTTCAATTGTTCACGATATGTTACATCATGTTACTTCTAATCATGTACTCCTTACGCGCTTCGGGCCAAGTTTGAGCGCACCTAGGGCGAGCGGGTACGCTCTCGTACTTCGCGCTCGTTTTTATACGTTTAATGCATACAGTTCAACTACTCGATAATGAGGTTGCAGAGTCAATTCTCTTTGAAAAATAAAACCATGTAGACAAAATTCAACAGCATATAAGAAGTAGGTGTGTTTTTCAATTCAATTTTCATTTTTTTTAAATACTTTTTTTTTTTTAAATAATAAATAGGGAGATTAATCCGCAGGCTTTGATTCCGTTCGTTCAAACTTCAGTTCCAAGATAAATCTACTTTTATTACGTAATCTAGAACATTTTCAAATTGTGTTAAGTTGAAAAAAAATAATCCAGATAATTTGTAAATTTTGTTAAAATCTACTAAAAATAACACTTGACGGATCTCTTAAAAACAAAAATTGCATATTTTTTAATATGATGTCACTTTTTGCATTTTGGTCTAATTAACAAATTTCATTCGAATAGTGTCAAAATATATTATATATATAGTAAAAATTTATATTCATATTTTTTAATCTATAAAAAAAATGTTTACCAATTTTTGAAAGTTTTCGAAATGTTGAAAAGCATACAACTTTTTTTACATATTTTTTACATATTACATATTTTTTACATATTTTACATATTACATATTTTACAACTTTTTTTACATACAATTTTTATCGAAAATAACAATTTCATCAGGATAATTTCACAAAAAAAATGTTTCAAATTTTGAAAATGCTCTAACTTTTTAATTTTTAGTCTAATAAAAAAAAAATATATTTTTTCAATAATTAATTGATAAATCTAATGATTTTAAAAAATAAATTTAGTGAAAAAATACATTAATCAGGTATTTGTCGACAGAGAAATTCGTTTTTTTCGATTTCAATTTTTTAAATTAGGAACTTCATGATCATTTTACTAAAATTCATAATTTTGTTATCAATTTTTAGGTCTTTTTAAACAAATGCATTATTGGGGCCTCTGTCAACGGAAAAAATCTTCTTTTTCGATGTCAGTCTTTTTAATTGGGAACTTCATGATCATTTCAGCAAAATTCATAATTAGTTCATGCATTTTATGATCTTTTAAATAAAATTTATAAACATACACATTATTTGCGGATTTTTCAACGAAAAAGTTGTCGATTATGTCGGCAAAGTAGAAATATGCCTGATTAATGCATTTGTTTATTAAATTTATTTATAATATTAACAATAATAACCTCACTAAGAAATTTCTTCATCATTACAGTACAAGTCCGATAACCTTCTAACTTCGGGGCTGTAGGGGCGGAAAATTTCAGGAATTGCGGACTTATCGGATACCCCCTCTAGTAGCACGATATTAGGTCCGCGCATGTGTAAATCATGGGCGCAAATCATGAGCAAAATAGCACACGCAGTGGGAGAAGCACAATTATTGTGCGTACCGTACGTGTGATGACGTTTTAAGGGGAGTGTACACTAATTAGACGGCAAGTTATCGGACTTGTTTATGAATTTTTTTAAATCCAAATTTCAGACAATCACGAAGGAATAGTAATGAGTGGTATAATCCTATGTGTTAGGGGTGGAGAGGTGGAACTACGAACGTCCAAGAATTCGTTAACACAAGTCCAAAACTTCCAAAGGGTGTTGTCATGACAACCGCCAATGCCAATGTGCGCGGAACTGGCCGTGATCATCCATTCGTGGCAAACATTAACGAATTCTTACCCCTATATATACTAAGAAGTCTGTCCTTTACAGAGAATTTCAATTATCATACATCTCAAAGTATATTGAAGAAACCGCCACAAAATTTTATAAATCTACATCATTATCACGTTTTGAACATATTTCCTCTCTAGGGAATATAATTTTGATCGTCTCCGCAAACACGCGATGCCAAAAGACTTCCTCGTGAAATAAGTCAACCAGCAACTTTCATTTTCGACCCCTCTACTCCTTTCCCACTCTTCTTCCCTACTTTACTTTTATTTAATAAAATAAATTAGCAGATTTGGCGGCTTTTTTCCCGCTTGCGGGCTTTTTACCACGTATAATAAACGTCACTTTAAATTCAAGCCATGTCAAATTTCTCTTAGATTGTGTAATAATGCCCTAACGGGTAACGCACAACAACTTCTTCCAGTCCGATCATTCTTCGAGGAAATCATTAATCGTGAGTGCGCGACTGGCGTGGCTTCGTCGCGCCAGCCGCCAACTCCCGTGCATTGGATCTCACAAGAGGGGGTGATGGTTGGGGGCCCCTCATCCCCACCGCTTTTATTCTTTTTTCTTCTTTAACGAATTCTTGGACTTTCGTGGTTGCACTCCCCACTTACAGGGATACTAGTCCTTAGTATTCCTTCGTGCATACAATATAACTTCAAAAAACGTAAAATTATGTAAATTATAGACAACATTCTTTGATCAAATAATTTGATGATAATAAATTCGATTTTTATTATATTATATTGGAGTATCTTTAATTAATTATACTCTCTGAAACTTAGGCGATTTCAAAACAGAAAAAATGGCCATTTTGTTCGTCATATTTATTTATAAAAAAAAATGAAAGCCTAATTTAAAATATAAAAACAGATTACTATGATTCTAATTTTAATTTTTTTAAGTTATTCACTTTAAAAATATTATTAGGTAGGAAATGTGGAATAATTGAATTGTTAATGCCCAGTTTTTGCATGGTTTTTTTCAAAGCAAATTGTTTTATTTGATTCATACATTAATTTGGAAAGACGTTGGAAAAATTGGGAAGCTGTAATTTGAAAATATTCGGTATCTGATGCTTTTATAGAACTTTTAAATTTTGCACGTTTTAAAATTAATTTTATTATATCGTAAAATAGTTACATTTTGACTATTTATTAGTATTCAAGTATAATCTTAAATGTTCCATTTCGAAATTTTTTAATTATGATATTGTGTCAAATGTTTAAAAAGTTTTTTCATTGTTGTAGATTTGAGATTAAAGTTTATAAATCAAAATATATCTTATTAATAAATATTAACAACGTTTCCATTTTTGGTCAAGTATTTTTAATGGTCCGTTTGAAATATTTATCAATTTCTACGAGTAACACAATAATTGGTCCTCCCATTAGTACGAGCAGATCAACCGTGGCCGAAAGTAGAACTATGGAAATGGAGTAGGTTCAACCAAAGTTACGGGCAAATGTGACGTCGACGGACGGGTCAAATCTTGCCCACATTCGATCACATTCGAAGGTGAGAACTGATCGTGATAGAAGTTAATGTAAATGAAAGCTGACACGTAGGCGATTAAGAAACTGCCCGCCTGCCAGTTCCAAGTCGGTCATAGGTGCGATAAAATTGGACTTTTATCAGCAAATTTATTTAATAATCACCTGGTATTTCTGAGCGAAATGAAATCTGTACCACATTGTAGGGGGCAAATAGTGCTTTCAGAAAATGTGTGACTGCCACCATCCAACTGCTCAAGAACCCCTGGCGACAGGCCTAAAGGGCTTGATTACAGGTAACTTTCAGTGTATGCTAAGAAATGCGATAAAACAAAAACTAAATAAAAGGTGAAAGCCCTCTGTACACGAAAAACTCTGCCTGCCAAGGCTTAAGGTAACAGAAATATGCCGCAGACGTATTTCTTTGCCGAATTTATTTGCTTTCGCTGTAATATTGTAGACGGGAGGCTACCGTAAGAAGAGGCTTCATCTTCGTTGCGGGCGAGGTCTGCTGGGTGGGTGTGGCGCGGCGGGGAAAGCGGCTGAGCCTCATTGGAAACTGTAAAAAGATCCATTACTCCAAATTCCCTCAGTAGGCGGCAAACACTTGTGAATGGATAGACCCTTTTCAACAATACCATCATGCTGTGAGCATACAGTAGCAATGTTATTCAATGGAACTCGAGGCACGTTTGTGAATTTGAGTCTGAAAGGAAAGTTGACATTTGGCCTCGAAATGCTTATTTTTTACTATTCAGTTAGAGTGTGATGATAATTGCTGACATTGAAGTAAATTAATTATTAAAATATATCATTACTGTTTATAATGTTTTCATCCTGAAGTAATGCTACATAATTATAACGCAAGCACTTTATAATATATAACGGATTAAGTTTTATTCGCAATTGTATGTATAAATACATTTATACGTACATTTTGTATACATACATTTTATATACTACTGTTAAAATGTAAATTTTTTGTGATATTTAACTTACAAATTATAAACATTATTGCTTCAAAATTTCGATTCTAATTCAGTTTCAGAATTATAATGAACCATGGTTTTTAGTTTGCACCAGATTCTAAAAGGTTACAAAATATTGAAAGGCATTTCAACTTTTCAAAAAGATATCATGGATATCAAAGACCTCAAAAATGCCCGCACACCTTATTTCGAATATTTCACATAGATTTTAAACGATTTCAAAAGGTTGCACATAAGTTTAGAAGATTTCAAATTATTTCGCCTAAATTTCCAAAACAGTCCAAACATTTCATGAAGATTCCAAAGAATTTAAATACGGTTTAAATTTAATTTAATTTAAACAACGTAACTAGATACCGTAACTAAACACCGTAAACCAAAACGCTTAGATGCCTTCCCCGCTGTACCGCACACACGCAGCAGCCCTAGTCCCAAACGAAGATGAAGCCTCTTCATCTTCTAAGGTTTGACCGATCCTCGGGTGCATCATGGTGACTTGTACAAGTCAACATTATGCCAACGGCAGGACCGTCTCTTGTCCACAGTTGGGCCGACTGAACGTTCACGGTCTTTTTGAAACAATGAACCAGAGTTTATCCGACGGTCTGCTCATACTCGGGCCAAGGTTGGACCTTGTCTGCTGCATCAAAGTAACTTGTGACTAACCAACTGCTCAATCAAGGGTCGGACCGAACGCATTCTTGCGGTTGTACCGACCAATCAGTCACAGTTTATTCTATTGTCAGCCCAAATTTAGGCCAGAATTGGACCGACGCACAGCGAGGCAAAAAAAAACGTCCGTGGACAAATTGATTTTCAGAAGACAATTATTATCCGACTTTAACTTTTTTTAAATAAAAGCTAATAAGATTTGGCTTCGAAATGTCATAGCCGATTTTTAAATTTTTATTAATTTTTTTGTTTATTTATTAGCAAAACTGACAACAATTTTGACTTTTGAAGTAAATCGGTTTAAAGAAATGCTTTGATTCAATCAAAATTACCTAAAAAACTGAAAGCAACTATCCAAAAATATTTCCAATAGCAATGCAAATGTTAGAAAATGTATTGAATTTATCATAAACAAATAAGTGAATGAAAATTGTGTCGTAGGGATTGGTGGCGATTCGTGACTTGATTTGCACAAAATTTGAACATTTTTTAGACAAAAAAGTTATTTAGTTGAATTAATAAAAGTTAATAAATAATTTGTTATTTTAAAAGCAATTCTTATGAACAAATGTCCATATCAGGTATTTTTTATGGAATAAGTAAAGTTTTTTCTATGTAATCCATCACATATCACTTGGAAAAAAAACCTAATTTGGCCACCAAACATAAATTAATAATTGTTTTAAAAACCTTAATTAACAAATTCACTATTTGGCTATTGCTGGAGATACAAACTTGATTTTTTCGATGCAATTAACAATAAATAACTAACTTTTAAATTGTTAAGAACATTTTCATGACAGTAAACAATTTATTATTGTAAACAACAATTGCTTAAACAAATGTTTATAATGTTATGCATTTATAAATGAAATACCGCTTTTTTCAGAGAATTAACAGCCAGTTATTTAGCAATGATTTTTTTGCTATGAATCGATAACATTTGATCATTTTTTGACTTCACTGAATTAACAAATGCATTATTTGGCTATTTTGCAGCATTTAAACTTGTTTTGTTTTGTGTAACCAACTGATACTAACACATTTAAAAATTTTTTTTTAATATTTCGAGGATAATCTACTATTTTTGTTTTTATTAATAATTTACTTAACCTAGCTATATCCGGTATATAATATATATTTATATTTATATATATTAATATATATTTCGTAAAGCCAGAAAGACCATTGCTTCCAGAAGCGAGAGCAATGCTTCTAGAAACCTCCTAATTGTACGAGTACTAAATCTGTTCATTTTATTTATAATGTCTCCGTACATTTTATCGTAGTAGATTATTTTTTAAATAAACCGATATATTCCGTTCACCGAAAAAGAAAGTCAAGTAGTAATTAAGTTTCTTCAATAAAGCTTTAATTTTTATCAACTTGTATGGCAAGAATTATTTCTAAGTAATTTTAATTATATTATGCAAGAAATAAAAAATTCTAGTTTACAAATTCATTAGTCGAGAAAAATTTGTTTACTAAATTGTTAATAAAAATAAAAATAGTAGATCGTTATCGAACTATCCAAAAAAGTTAAAAAATGTGTTATTAGCTGTTTATTACACACACAAAAATAAGTTTAAATGCTGAAAAATAGCCAAATAATGAATTTGTTAATTAAATTTGGTTACACAATTGTCAAATGGTATCGATTCGTAGCAAAAAATCATTGATAAATAAGTGGCTGTTAGTTTCGTGAAGCAAGTTTGTACTTCCAAAAATAGACAAATAGTGATTTGTTAATTAAAGTAGATTAAACAATTATTAACTTTTATCTGGTGACCGAACGCGATACTTAGGTTTTATTTCTAAGTGTCACTTAAACGAATCCATACAAAAAACTTTATTTATTCCATCAAAAATACCTGAAATAGCTCTTTGTTTATGAAAATTGCTTTAAAATAACTAATTATTTATTATCTTTTATTAATTCAACTGAAAAAAATCTTTTTGTCCATAAATTGTACAAATTTATTACGAATCAAGTGACGAATCGCCGCCAATCCCTACGAAACCATTTTCATTCACTAATTTATTTCTAACAAATTCAATATTTTTTTTTGCATTTTCATTGCTATTGGACATCTTTTTTGGATAGTTGCTTCCAGTTTTCTAGTTAATTTTGATTGCATCAAAGCATTTCTTTAAACCGACATTCTTCAAAAGTCAAAATTGTTGTCATCTTTGCTAATGAATAAACAAAAAATTATAAAAAATTTAATAATTGGCAATGACAGTTGGAACCGAAACCTTATTAGCTTTCATTTTTTTAAATGTTAAAATCGAACGGTCGGCTTTTCGCCCCCGACGGCATCGCGTCGGTTGCCAATGTCGGTGGATCATGGCAGATCAAAAACATCTTAAAGGCCATATCAGACTTAAAAGCCAGTTCGAGCATTTACTATCGGCGAGAAAATTCGAGTCCTCCGTCGAAAAATTTGCAAAATATAAATAATTGTTCGTTTTTTGTGAATAAATATGCGACCGCACTATCTTCAGTTCTAATGAAGATAATAAAGTGATTTAAATTGGAGGCAGTTAGTTGAACTATCTGTAATAATTTACAATTTGAAGGAAGTATGTGCTTCTTGTTGTCTTCGTACAAATTGCTATATTCGAAGTCAGTTTTTTTATATAGGAAAGCAAGTGCGAGATCCCAGCATGGTGCCATTTTTTCAGGGGATCGGCCTCAGTTTTCCTTAACACAGGGAAAGGGTTTAAAGGCCAGAGTGAGGGTCGGAGGCACAAGTTGGGTAGGTCGGGTTGAGGAAACCCGAGGACGATCCCCTGAAAAAACGGCACCACGCTGGGCTCTCGCACTTGCTTTCCTATATAAAAAACTGACTTCTAATATCGCAATTTGTACGAAGACAACAAGAAGCACATACTTCCTTCAAATTGTAAATTATTACAGATAGTTCAACTAACTGCCTCCAATTTAAATCACTTCATTATCTTCATTAGAACTGAAGATAGTGCGGTCGCATATTTATTCACAAAAAACAAATAATTATTTATATTTTGCAAATTTTTCGACGGCAATCTGTTCAGAAATGTTTAATGTACTACCATGAATTTTTTCAGATTTTTCCTATTATTTTTTCAATCAAAAACTATGCTTCAAAGTTCACTGTTTTTAAAAAGCTATCAAATTTCCTTACTTTTCATCAGATTTTCAGATCTGTAAGCTACAAATAATTTTTTGAAATATTAATTTTTGGCTCATTAACGTACAACATTTGCACCTTAAAAATGAGACCTTCTTCATTAACCTACCATTTTTTCTTCACATACTTATTGAACGCCAAAGCCGTATGGCGTAAGCTGAATTGGCGCAGTGTGAGCTGCACCGGTCAGTGTTGCCAGACCGTACCATAATTACCAACTCTTACCATAATTTTGACTTATCTACCATGTACCATTCATCACGTACCATAGCTGTTAAATATACCATCATTCTCAATTTCAATCATTAAAACTTTTTTTAATCCATTTAAAAGGCATAAAACAAATAGCCGATAAGAGTGAACAATCTAACAACTATTTGCCTAATCAGTCCAAACTGTGAAAATGTGTTCTGGGAAATGTGTTGTGTACGAATCAGTATATGTGATCAAGACTAAGAGTGCAGAATATGGGAAAAAAAGTATATAGGTATAGGTCACATATCACCCGAGTCAGTCATTAAGTACCATGCTACAGCAACGGCAAAAACGCTATTCGCAAATGGAGAAGATGTATGTATCCTTGTAGCTGATGGTACATACATGTTTATCCAAAAGAGTAGCAATTACTCTTTTCAGAGGCGGACTTATTCTATGTATAAAGGAAGGAATCTGGTCAAGCCCATGATGTTAGTAACGATGACAGCATATATAGTGGATGTTTTCGGTCCGTATTTTGCTGATGGCAAGAACAACGACGCTAGTATCTTTGAAAGTCTTTTAAAACAAGATTCAATAAAACTGCGTAC
>NC_046665.1:33755100-33756163 GCF_010883055.1 Belonocnema kinseyi | reverse complement strand
TTGAAGCAGTCAATGGGTTGATAAAAACTTGGAGAGCCTTAAGTGATGTTTTTCCAAATAGTCAAATCCCGTACATCGGCGATTACGTCAGAATAGTTTGTGTCCTTTGTAATGCTTTCCGACCTCCTAGAATTCATGATAATTCCGATGATCGTCTGATCGCTGAACGAATGTTGCGATTGGCTTCGCAGCCTAATCGCCTGCAAGAGCGAGCAGAAAAGGAAAACTGGGCAAAAAGGAGGGCATCGTGGCTTCCTATAACGCAAGAGACACTACCTGATTTTCCTGAGTTAACTCTTGATGAATTGCGATACATCACACTCAGAGTATATCAGCTGAAGCAAGCCGAATCGTATACCGAGGAACATTTATCTGATGATGGAATGTACTCCCTTCTTGTCCACAAACAGGAGGAAAGTATTCTAAGAGTACAAATCCAGTCTCGGCATACATCTTCTAAAGTGTATAACTTATGGATAGAAACTAATCCTGGACCAAATACGATAAGTGGTTGGTACTGTTAGTGCAAGAGTGGTAGGATGTTGCGCTCACATTGCCAGCGTTCTGTGGGATCTTGGTTAATCTAAACATAACTAAAACACTTCCAGACTTTCACGTGAATTCGAAAGTCACGTGAATGATGCATCGTGTTGGTCGGAAAATGAAGGAGAAGCAGCATCATCTTCAGATGACCAAACCAATTCTGACGAATAAGGCTGTTGCAGAGTGCCTAGCCCCTAATCGACCATAAGTTCTGATTCACTGTAAACTAATATACCTTTTCTTAGAAAAATGTCTCCAAGATTATTTCGATTATTTTATAGAAATTATTGCTAATAAATCTGATAAAGTAGGACATTTTTCCTCCTTTCATGATCACAAACCTAATAAAGTATAAAAGTGAGACCTATTTTGAAGGCTAAGTACCTCGAGAAAAATGAGGGCTTTAACATATGTTGTAACGCATATACCAGGTGTATACATATGAAACCGGTATTGCCATTTAGCGGCCAGTAGGCACACTTGTAGGCACTGTCGGAACTTACCATTTGTGCTAATTGGC
>NC_046665.1:33732951-33755000 GCF_010883055.1 Belonocnema kinseyi | reverse complement strand
GCGCATACTTTGAATAAAATATTTGTTATCATTCTCTTGAAATAAATGTGTTTTTTTCTTGAAAAAATACCGGTTTCATATGTATACACCTGGTATGTGCGCAGTTTTTGACCAAGTATGATCTTGCGTGAGCAATACTAACAATGTGAAACTTAGCACGATTTGAATGAAAGTGCGAAAACCCATGTAAAATACGAACTTGAAAATGACTATATCTTGAAATCAGATCACTCTCAAGAAAAATCCTTTTGAGGGGTTATGAGACCTAGTTAGAAGAATAAAATAAAACATATTTGAGGCCAATCTGTAGATGGCCCAAAAACCGGCCTTATTGACCCTCCTCTTTTTATATCATTCCCATAAATGTATATTATTATAATTCGTAACTTGCATTGGTATTAAAACAGACGAAATTTCATTATCCCGTTTGAAAAAATTTGAAAATATTTTTTGCAATTCATTTTGAATTCACCCTAAATTATTATTAGTTTTTCCTAATTTTTTTACATTCTTCTAAATTTACTCAATTCTATTCATTCGATAACGTTTTTAAAGTTTTTATTTCATTCATCTTGAAGTCTTTAAAACTCACCCTAAATTTGGAGGCATTTGATCAAATTCTTTGGAAGTTTCTTTAATTTTTCCCTAATTAATTTCAAACTCATTTTTGAATTTATTGAATTATAATTGTACAAAACGTATCACTGCTTTATTTTGAAAGTCGTTAGTTTAAATAAGTTTGTTTTGGAAATGTTATATTAAAGTTTTTTAAACTTATTAAAAATTGTACATTTCAGTATTTTTTTAAATATTATATTTATTTTGTAAGATATTATCTTATAACTGTTCAGCTTCTACGTTTTTAATTTTTTAAATAATGGTTGCGTATCAAATTCCTTGGTTCAGAAGGTGCGCTTTTGATACTTTGAATCATAATTTTTGTTTATTTTTCATGTTTTGAATTTAAAAATATAAATGAGAAAAAAGCCTTTTTGGAGACTAAAAAAAACTGGTAAATTTTTGTATGCTAAAAGTTAAAAAAACGGCCTGTCGTATGAAAAAAATAGGTGAAGAAAATTTGTAGGTACGTTTTGGAACATAAATGCCCTTATGAATATTTTAATTTGTCTTGTACCGTTTCTCCAAACAGTCAATTTCATTATTTATAATGTTATTTTTTACGATTAAAACGAAAACCACGCGTTTTCTCAAGAAATTATTTCAAAAAAAATTTTAAATTTTTTTGGCTTAAACAACCTTTCTCTTATATCTTGTGTCATTTTACCAAAAATGTAATTTTCAATGTTGTTATTCACGATTAAAATAAAAACTACTAATCATAGAAAAAACCATTAATAAAAATTGTGCTCTATAAAAAAGTGATTGATAACAAATTTGTAGTTATTTTTTGGGTGCATAATGTTTGCCTCGTAATTTTTTTCCTACCTTGCATAGTTTGACAACAAAATACAATTTTTTTATTACTTTTTGTTTGATCAAGATTTGAATTATCAATTTTTCGAAAAAATTCAAAAAGTTGTTATAATAATATTGTAGGAATTTCGAAAATTAACACTTACATTTGCAGTACTATGAACAAGTGTACAGAGAATTTTTAAATCATGAAAAAATATGGTCTCAAAAACTTTCAAAATACGCTCACTTTTAGAATTTTTATCCAAAATGGCTGACCAACGAACTTGGCATTTAGCTTAGGACACTAAAAAAGTGAATCAAAGGCCAGTCTAATAGATTATTTTGTTCAAAAGTGATCGTGCTCATAGACAGACAGACACATTCGTAAAAACCTGTTTTTCGGATTCAAGGGGTCTCAAAACGTGAATTTTTGATAAAAACTTGGAGGGGGTCAAATTTTACACAAATCTAATACCTTCTCTGATGAGAATGTATTAACATGAAGAAATGACAAATTATTAATTAAATTTTTTGAAACCCCACACACGAGACGAAAAAGAAATTAAATGACACAAGTTGTGATTAGAATGTGCCCACGAAGCGGGCAGAGTTTTTTATTTTTTACTGTGAATCATGTTTTTCATGATTAGAGCCAAAACTATACATCCTATCAAAAAGTAGTTAATAACAAATTTGGAGATCTTTTTCAAATTCACAATTTGTGTGTCTTAATCTTTTACCGCATTTTGCATAGTTTGGCCGAAAAATGTAACTTTTGGATTTTTCATAATGTTGTATTCTGTCCAAATATGAAATTTTGATTTTTCAAAAAAATTCAAAAAATTTGTATGATAATCTTGTAGGGCATTCAAAAAGCAAAATTTTTCTTTCTCGACTTTTTTTCATATCGTGCGTTATTTGGCATAAAATGATCATTTTCGTGTGTTTTTTGGAATTTTGTAAATGCTATAACTTTGGTAATTTTTTATATTATGAAAAAAGTAATCAGGATAAATTGTTCGAATTTTCGAATACTATGAATAACCGTACTGAGATTTTTTGAATTTTTGACATACATGCATACAGGCAGACAGGCGCATTCGTAAAAAACTTGTTTTTCGGATTCAGGGGGTCTCAAAACGTGGGAATTTGACAAAAACTGGGGGGGGGGTCAAATTTTACACAAATCTAATACCTTCTCTGATGAGAATGTAAAAACAGCCAGATCAACTTTTAAATTATTGAAATTCGGATTCTACGTTAAAATTTTCATTAGAAACGTACGGAGTAATCGCAATACTTTTTCTAGCAGCGTTAAAAACTTGTAAGAATAAAATACCTGTCATTTACATGGACCGAAGTCGGTTTCAACTGGTCCCCAGTTGTGAACATTTTTTTTTGTGTTCACTGGGTGCACACGGATTGATATATCGTGTTTAAACTTTAATAGGTAAAATAAAAAGCACTAAAGAACGTTTGTATACATCAATATATTTTTAATTTTAAAGAAAGTTTATTTATAAATTGATGAAATAGGATATTACCATTCGAGTTATAGCACATTGCAGATCGATTTTCGTTTGATGCATTTCAGATTTTTTGATTCACTCATATTGAGCACTGACACCAATTTTAGACTAAATGCATAAGCCTTGAAAAAATTAATATAAGCAATAAAATTTGCACATTCGTTGCAAATCAACAGATAAGGCCTCCAGTCCATGCACCAGAACGACCGGATCTCAGAATGACCGGAATGAAGCTTTGACCAATCAGAAAATTTCCGCGGAAACAGTGTCTCGTTCATGAGCCGAAGTTAGCCGCAGATGAAATTTACTATAGTGCGTGTCACATTTGTTGTGAGTGTTTTTTTTCAAAAGTGTTTACCAGTTGAGGTTATAAAAAATAATAAATTATGAAGATAATGAGCAGTGTTGATAAATTAAGGGAACATGATGTAAGTATCCAATTTACATACAGCCTTATAGATTTTTGTTGCGTTTTTTATATAAAAAGTTTTATTTGAGGCTTTAATATTATGTATAACGCATACACCGGCTTATATATTTAACAATGTTTCATTTGCGAAAATTGAATAATTTATAATATTTTTCTGGATGTAAAAAATGAGGGAGAATAAAAAAAGAATTTAAAAAATTTTTAATTATATTTTGTATAGTTACACATTAAATTATTTGCAATATATATTCGTAACATGCAAACATGATCTGTGATTAGTGTTCCGGTCATTCCTGGTTACAGTTATTCCAGTGCATGTGTTTGACAACTTTGGAAATGAACGGAACGCTTAATGGCGCGAAATTAAATACACAAGTATTTAAAATACAATAAATGCTAAGTATATCTGCAAAATTATTATAAATTTTGAATCAAAATTGTTAATTGTATGCATCTTACGAATATGTATTGCAAATAATTTAATGTGTAACTATACAAAATACAATTAAAAAATTTTTAAATTCTTTTTTTATTCTCCCTCCTTTTTTACATCCAGACAAATATTATAAATTATTCAATTTTCGCAAATAAAGCATTGTTAACGATATTAGCCGGTGTATGTGTTATACATAATCTTTAAACCTCAAAAAAAACTTTTCATATAAAAAACGCAAAAAGAAATGTATATGGTAAGACTGCACGAGACACTGTTTCCATGGAAATTTTCTGATTGGTCAAAGGTTCATTCCGGCCATTCTGAGATCCGGTCGTTCTGGTTCATGGACTGGAGGCCTAAGTATCTGCACACACGTAACCTATCATTATTTTTTGGGCATTTTTAGCGATTTCTAGCTTAGAAAAATAGAAACTTTGAACGTCGATAAGGTCGAGATAAAGTGACTAAGTTCGTTCATGAAATTTTTGTGTAGAATGATTTTCATTTTTTTGGTCCTAAAAATAAAAGATAAATTTCAAATTGGAAACATAGCATCACCAGCAATGTGCTAAAATTTACTCTTCGAAGTTCTTCAACCAACTTCCATAATTCTTGACGTCTAATTTTTGACGTTGAATCGATCAGCTGATAACTTTTGTTGACAGTGAACCAACCGGCGGGATTCAGCGTCGGACGCGCCTTGTGCTTTGCCCCCGGGTGAAATTTTATTCTTTTATTGGTTTTGTTATTAACGTAGAATCCATTAGAAAATTTAAATTATTTTCTGAAGATGCACATTTCTCAAGATGGGACTTGGACGGATTTTCGAGTGACACATTCTAAGATGTTCCTCGATTTTTTTAAATCGAGGCATCTACTTTATCGACATTAAAAGTTTATTTCCTATTCCTATATCATTTTACTAGAAAACTTTCTTCGTAATTGTAAACATTTTGATATATACAAACGTTCCTTAGTCCATTCTGTATAAACTTCCTAAATCCTGAACTAAAAATGCTAAAAATGCTCCAAAAATAATGATAGGTTACGTGTGTGCAAATACTTATTTGTTGATTTGCAACGAATTTGCAAATTTTATTGCTTATATTAATTTTTTAAGGTTTAGGTTTAGACTATTTACTCCAAAATTGGTGTCAGTGCTCAATATAAGCGAATAAAAAAATCTGAAATGCATGAAACCAAAAATTATCTGTAAAGTGCTATAACTCTTATGGTAATATCCTATTTCATCAATTTATAAACAAACTTTCTCTAAAATTATAAACATATTGATTTATACAAACGTTCTTTAATGATTTTTTTTAATCTGTCAAATTTTAAACACGATATCTCAATCCGTATGGACACAGTTAACACAAAAAAAATTCTCAGAACCGGGGATTAGTTTGGTCACGTGGTCACCAAAGAGCATGCCCTTATAAATTTTCCTACGGTATTACATTTGTGTAAAATTAGACATATAAATTATTACATATATTTATTTATATGTATTTGCCAATTTTGAATTTTATTTTTAAACTTCGCGCGCTAAATAATACTTGGTTTATTATGGATGAGCTTGAAGTCACCTTCAGCAGAAGTTAATGACATTTTTTTTAATTTTTAATGCGACAAAAAAAAGTATTGCGATTATTCCGTGAGTTTTGCAATGGAAATTTTAACGTAGAATCCGAATTTCAACAATTTAAAAGTTGATCTTGCTTTTTTTGTATTTTAAGAAGGAACTGGAGGGGAACTTACTGATGAGATCTTTAAGGGTATTTTGTAGAGACTGCTTTCGGTTCCTTCGGTCCGCCATGGCTGTGAGTGCCGAAAATTAAAGATCCGTTAAAAACCAAAGATCAAAATTTTGGACAATTACATTAAGGGTCGTCCGTAAATTAGGTAACGCTTCTAGTCTAGGGGATGTGGTCAAGGTTTGTCACGAAGTGGGCTGGAGGAGTCTTCCAATGCGTTATGTGACGCTCAATGCTGTAATAGCTTCGTTTATCAACTCTACAAAATGGAAATGATGCCCTTTAAATTGACCGCCAATCAAGCAGTTCATTTCTAAAAGTTTTGCCGGATCGTCCCCCCCTCCTCCTTCATCAATTACTGAAAGTCAACACGACTTAAAAAATTCTGAAGATAAAGGGAAATTTCAGAATTTTGTTGTGACCAAAATGTTCAAGAATACAATTTGGAAAGAATTTTTTTCTCGATTAAAAAAATATTCCATACGTCTTGATATCACAGATATACATAGATTGCAATGTTATCAAAAGTCGTGTGGTGCATCAAATTCAGCTTTAACCATTTGGCCGCTACAAATTGCAGCTTTTCGGCAAAAAGAATTTCTAGCCGATATCAAAAAATTTTTAAATTAAGAAGAATAGGAATAGCTAGAGAAAGATTCGGTGGATGACAGCGACGTTTGCTCAATTGAAAAAAGAAACAAAATAACAAAAGCTCCACTAATTACTATTGATGAGAATTTGCAATCTGTTTAGGAAAAACAATAAGTTGCCGAGAGAAAAAATCTTTTATTTAGAAATAAGTTCTGTTCTTCTGTAAGAAGTCTTAGAAGCATTATTTGTTGCATTTTTTCTCTTGAATTTTATGTCGAAATAAATATGAGTTCTTGATTGGTAATTTTGTATTGTACTTTATATCCTTAAAATTTATTTTGATTTTCAAATGGGGGGCGTTAGATAATAATAAGTGTCACGCTATTATGAAGAGGGGTCAGAGCTACGGACAGAATGTAAAATAACTTGCATTGTGAATGGAGTTCTTAAATGCCTAAGAATTAACAAAGAAATAACAGAAAACTTGATGTAATTTTGTCTAACTTAACCCGACCCGACCCGACGTGGTTCCGACGCGAGCTACGCCATCTGCCCCCTTGGGGTCACATGTGGAAAATCTGATCGGGCCCAGATCGGAACTCGGGATTAAGTTGGGTAATTTCTGCACGGGTATTTAAACGATTGCACTTTGAAATAAAACGAAAAATGTAACCAGACATTTGTGCTCTCAAGGGTATAAATAATGGAGTATACCATTTTTTAAAACCTGATTCAAAATGCTTATTCAAGTCTAAAAATGACATGAAGGTCAAGCATATTCTAATGCTTGTGAGAATTTCCCCGAACACTTAAACTCTTTAGAATACTAATTGTGTGGAACAGTAGTGGTATGGCCAGCACAATAAGATTTAATGATTTTTAGATGGCGTTGGGTAAAAAAATTCAATTGAAGTGGAAAATTTGACATGTGTTGGTTAAATCCAACTTTGAATTATTTGTTTATAGGTACGGCACTGGCTCAATATATATTTTTTCCTGAGGATTTGCGAACGAAAGAAAGAAAACTTGTTGAATATCCGGGGTTTTTCGAGATCCTTCGATCAATAAAATATTGAAAAATCAAAAAATGTATTGATGAAATGATTATTTTCACGACAAATATGAATTTTGCGAAGGATAGAAATAAGCGGGTAGCAGACGACAGCATTTGAATGGTTAAAAACGTTTGCAAATTTATTTTTTTTACTCACAATTCTGACATAATAGAATAATTCTCAAGATGTACCAGGTTTTCAAAGGGCTACGCCGTGATGGTAGTGACCCTAAATTTTGCGAAATACGGTGCGAAATGGAGAAAAAAGTAGACAAAATTGACATGCCCTGTGTGTGTTTTGTAACTGTATTTATAAGCAGCTGTCAGCTTCACGCCATGGCGCCGATACCGTGCATTGGCGTGAAGTTGACGACGCACACAGGGCATGTCAATTTGGTCTGATTTTTGCTCCATTTCGCAAAGTATTTCGCCAAATTTAGGGTCACTATCATCAAGGCGTGACCCTTTGAAAACCTAGTATATCTCGAAAATTCTTCTATTGTGTCAGAATTGTGAGTAAAAAAATAAATTTCCAAACGATTCTAACCATTCAAATGCTGTAGCCTGCTACCCACTGATTTCTAATCTGCCGCAAAATTCATATTTGTCGTGGAAATAATTATTTCCTCAACAAATTTTTTGATTTTTCAATATTTTATAAATCCGAGGATCTCGCAAAAACCCGGACATTCGACAAGTTTTCTTTCTTTCGTTCGCAAATCCTTCGGAAAAAATATATATTGAATCACCTATTTTAGTGTATGGTAGAGTTTGTTGTGCGTTTTCTTATATGTTTTTCTCAGTATGCCTAATCCAAAAATATGCCCGCTGCGCGTCGTTCCAAATTTGAGCGCGCCTAGGGCGCGCGTGAACGCAATCGCGCTTCCCGCTCGTTTTCGTACGTTTAATGGGTATACTGTAACTACATTTTTTCAAATATCATAAACATTATAAACTGAATCGAAAACTTTGATTTAAACTTCTTAGGAAAAACAGCCATAAATTGGAACTAAACTTTTTCGATTTGTTTTTAAAGAAGCTTCTCATAGCACCTACGGTTTTGACGATTACATTCTCAATACGAAACTCGCGCTTCGCTCTCGATACATTGTGTTCAAATGAAAAACTTCATCAAGATAATTTGTAAATTTTTTTAGAATTTACTAAAAACAACGCTTTAAACTTACGGATCTCTTTTAAAAAATGGCCTATTTTTGAACATGGTCTAACTTTTTGTATTTGCCCGAGTCGAAATTTAGGCCCCACTTTGAAGCGGCAACTCCTACCTTAGTAGGGGTTAGAAGCTGTAAAGTAGGTTCTAAATAAGCAGCGATTTCAATGTAATAAAGACCATACTTTGACGCTAGAAGTGTCCGAAATCGGCCGTTTTTCCAGTTTTAGCTTCAAAGTAGGGTCTATATTTAAGATAAATTAGACCCTCTTTTAAAGCCCAAACTATTACCGTAGGACTTGGCGCGTCGAAGCAGGTTCTCTATAATCTCACACCAATATGGATGAATAAAGATAAGTTTTGTTATTTGTCACAAAAAATAAAATAATATATGTGATATAAATATCCAGGATATTTGCAGTTATTTTTTAAATATATTATTAATAGAATTTTTTTATTATGACGCTAAAGCATAGTGCACTAAAAAATCCGCAAGATTCAGCTAGCGGTACTTGTTGGGATGTCTTCGATAAAGATCATTAGCACTTGTCCAATAATTCAAGGTCCAAAATCTTTTTAAATCCAAAACAATTAATTGAATAATTGCTTTTTTTAACTTTCTTTGTCGTTAAATATTTGAAACGATTTTTGAAGAGTTCAATATACATTAGTTCTGATTTTTGGAAGTATTCTACGTTATACGCTTTAAAAGAACTTGAGGCTACATATTTAAATTTAATTCTATGTAATTTTTACTTAAATGAATACAATTTCAAACTTGGTGATTTCAATAAGAATATCGTTTTATCTATTTATTAAGCAAAGCTTTTTAAAAAGTCGTTCAGCATCATAATTAATCCATTTATACTGAAAATACAAATATTGAGTTGAAGATTCAAACTAATATTCATTAGGAAATAAGTCTATATTGACAATAGCGGTACTGGTTTTATACCCAATTGTCTCGTCGTCTCAAAATTCAAGATAAGTAGTCAATTGTTTTTTATACATTTGGCTGTTCTTATTCTTCAATGAATGTGATAAAAAAATTAAAACAGTCAACATTTGATAACAAAAATAAATTCTGTTTCTTCCTAACTCAAGTGGTATAGGCACGTCAATAGTCATATCCCTCTAAAAAAATGTTTCAGAAACTATCAATTATTATTGTTTAGTAACAAAAATGACCAAACCGTTGAAAAAGTGGTACTTTTCCTTGGAAAAAAATTATTTTCTCCATAATATCATGTTGCAAATAAATTAACCGTAATACTGTAATAAAAATGTAATGAAAGCTGTGAATTTAATTATAATTATTAAATATATATTTCAATATATGTTTCAAATCTTTTATTTCATACATGATATTTGTTGTTAGCGATAGAAAACATATTATTCTTATAATTTGTTGTGATGCTCAATCACCTAAATGACTGTTTAGTATACAAACTTCCATTAATTATTAATAAAAATGTTTATAATGACTTAATAAACGACAATATTTAGTAATTTTCAATGATGAGTATAATTCTCATACAAATTTTCAACATTTTCAGTTAAAAGAAAATATTTTTCTGTGATTAATCATTGCAAATAAGTATTGATTTGTGTATAAATAATTAATAACAATGAGAGTAAATCTTGAATTAAATATTTTTGTTAAGTAAGTGTGCATTCAGTCATTATGATGACCAATGAGTTCAATTAAACTAAGAAAAGAATATTTTTTACTTTATTTTCATTAAGTTCGAACATTGTAGGCTCAAAAGATTCATTGTAGGGTCATTATTGAAGGGGAGGTTAAACAGCGTCAAAGTAGGGTCTAGAGTTATAAAGATGTAGGCTCTAAAGATTCAAAGTAGCTACAGAGATGTGTTACAGCATCAAAGTAGGCTCTAATGTTTCATTCTCTAGGAGTTAAAAGTTTAAATCAGGGGCGATTTCTTTTTAAATAAATGTTTCCGGCTTGAAATTTGTTTATGGCATTGATGGAAGTCTAAGAAAATCTCTGGAAAGTCGCATATGAGACGATTCTCATTTATTATGAGAGAAATTTAAAAAAATCAAAAATGTCATTTAAGAAAAGAATCTTTAAAAGCACAAACTCAAAGGAACCCGTGCAGAAATCGCCAGGTTTCTTCCCAGTTCCAGGCTTGGGCCAAACCGAGGGCCTCGAGCCCGGCTCTAGCTTGTATTTCTCAATGGCTCGACCGCGACCTGGGCTAGCTAGGTAGTGGCAAAGTTCCTCAAATTGATGACAGATGGCGTTGGATTATTCTGTGCATTATCCAATGTCCACTATGTAACTTTCTGTGTGCTGAAATGAGTGTCATTTTTTCAAGTCGTAAAATGCCTAAAATAATAAAATGCCCTTGTAGAGTCAGGAGACATCGAGCAAAAACCACTATTACATACCTGCGTGTGGATTTCGAAAGTGAATAAATTAATTTTAAATTATAATAAGACAATACGCTAGCGTAATTCTAACCTCTAAATAACGATCTTGTAAGTATATTATATTTATGAAAACGTAAGCAATTATTTATTTAATTAAAAACGATTAAGCACGAAATGATTATATGAGTATTGTGATTGATTTGTGTAGATCGTGATGCAGTCGACGAGGTAGAATCAGAACATGAAGAGATACTTAATGAACCCGCAATTGAAATGCCTTTTGTAAATGAGAATAATATTATAAATCCTAAATTTCCAAGAGCAAATGAAGATCTCATTGTCGACGAGGTTGAGGCTACCACAGACACTTCTGGTAGTGGTTCCATAAATAGTTGCATAAAAAATGTAGTCCTATAAGAAAATGGCTAGGGATCGATATTGAACTAGGGTGAAGCCTGGACCAGGCGCGGGAATCGAACCTGGCGATCGAGCCAGTCCCTGCCCAAATTTAGCGTTTCATTCTAGCTTGACCCAGGCTTGATCATCAGGCCAGGGTCTGGTTTTGCCAGGCTTGGGCCGGGTTTGGCCCACGATGAAACTTCCACACGGGAAGCCTGATTGTGTAAAAAAATTGCACAAAAAGCATTAAGGAGAAGTATGTTTCCAAAAATAAGTTTTTCAAAAAATTACATATATAAACTCAAAAAAGTTCATTTCTTCGCGTTCAGTGTTTGCACTTTCCCCCATTTGTGCACAGACCTTTCACAAATTAAAGGTCAAAGCTTCGGCAACTGTACTTTGGTGATTGTGAATTCTGTTTTGTTGAAGCTCCGTCGGCTTCAAAACTATTTTACAAATTTATATTACATTTATTTCTGTAACGCAGCCTGGGATTTCTAATTCAGATATTGCAAAAAAATGTATTTATCATGATTGCTTTAATGCTCATCCTATAAAAAAACAACATTTACATTATTATCCTAATAATAAGGTATTGGTTTTATGTGAAAAATGACTTTCGCGGATTCTATCAAATGTCGACGATTTGAGATCCTCTTAGTAAAAAAAAAACAGTTTTTACGTCGGTGTCTGTCGTTCGGGATTTTGTTTTGCCCAATGGGCCTTTCATCATGTATTTTTGCAAGTTGCAAATTTCCTCCTGTTTACGCGACAACAAGTTGTGGACTTTTGTATAGCATTTCGACACTATCGCGTCGTTGTTGTCGTTGTCGTTGTCATTGTAGTCTGTAAACACAGTAACATTTGAACGAATTATTTGATTGGATTGTCCGTCATTACACTTTATATGCATATGAAAATTTTTCGGCAGCTATTTACAGTAGACCAAAATACATTTGAAGCCAAACAAAGCGTGATATGGGAAAAAGTCAAAAGAAGAAAAACGTTACTTTTTAAGGCCCTACAAGATTGTCTGAACAACTTTTTAAATTTTTCAAAAAAATCGTAAATTCAAATTTTGATCGAAAAAAATCAAATAAAAGCATACAAACTACGAGAATAAGTGAGATAAAATTTATTCAACCAAAAAAGATTTACAAATATTCTATGAATATTTTTTTGATGGGAAGCGTAATTTTTCTTTTAATTGTAAAGAACAAGATTAGGAATAAAAATCTGCCTGCCTCGCGGGCACATTCTCATCGCGCGCTGCGCGTGCGGCTCCCAGATTTGAGCGCGCCGACGGCGCGCGACGGTTGAATCTCGCGCTTGGATATTTATTCTTTGCGTTTGTAATGCTTGAATAAAACTTGATCAAAAAGATCTTTTTTAGATGGCAGTATTTTTATGCGTCTTAATATTCTGAATTGTCTACTTAATTAAGTATAGTCAAAGATTAAGTTTCTCAAAGCTCTGTAGGCTTTGAGATACACATTCTCATCGTGATACTCGTGCTGCGCGCTCGATTTCCGACAGACATTTGTAAAGAGGTTTTGTTAAATCTTTTTTTTCCCATGAATTTCGTCGTTTTTCAACACATTTTTTAAAATTTATTTTCAATGTTGTTTTTCACGAATAAAAAAAAAGTACGCGTCCTATCAAGAAGTAATTCTTTAAAAAAATTGTAGATATTTTTTGGGATAACAATTTTTCATAATTCACCTTTTTTTGTATCCTACACATAAAATGGAATTTTTGATTTTTCATTATTTTTTGTGCAATCAAAATTTGAATGTTTGATTTTCCAAGAAAATCCAAAAATTTGTTATTATAATCTTGTAGGGCTTTCAAAAAGCAATTTTTTTTGTCAATTGACTTTTTTCATATCGTGCGTTTTTTGGCTTACAATTTTGATTTTCGGTTGATTTAATAATTTTTGAAAATGCTATAACTCTGAGATTTTTTTTATCAAAAAGAGTCGTAAGGATAAATTGTTTGTGCTTTTTAATGCTATAACTATCCGTACATGGAATTTTCAAATTCAGAAAAAAAGTTGTCTCCTAAATTTTCAAAATACGCTCACTTTTTGAATTTTCATCAAAAATGGCTTGTTAACGAACTTGTTTATTCTTTTAGGTCCTGAAAAAAGTGTGCCAAAGATGGATTTGATTCGTTAATTTTTTCGAGAGTTATCGTGTTTACGGACGGACAGACAAACAAACGCCATCGTAAAAACATGATTTTCGGATTCAGGAGGTCTCGAAACGTGGAGATCCGTTGAAAAACAGTTGTTTGAAATTGCGGACAATTCTAATACTTTCTCAATCATAAATGATGAGAATGTAAAGAAATTATTTAAAAAAGCAATAAGAATAATGTTTCAATTTTCATGCATATTATGAATTGTAATGATATAAATTTATTGGAATGATACATGTTTCAGCGCAGCTAAGAATAAAATATAACGAAAAATAAGAAACAAATATTAAAGTAATCATGATAAATACAATTTGTACCTTATTTTGCAATATCCAAATACGCAATCCCAGACAGAGGTACATATATTTGATATAAAAGTATTGAGCATAATGTAGAAAATTTGACATTTTGGGAAAAATCGAGTGTGAAGCACGATACACGTGATGAGAATGTGTTTGCTAAAGCCGAAAGAGCTATAACAAAAGAGAGTTCACAATCGCAAAGCTACAGTTGGCGATTCGCTGATCTTTAATTCCGAAAGTTCTGTGCACGAAAGTGGGAGAAATGCAAAAACCGAGCACGAATATGAGAATCCATGAATGTGAGAAAAATACGAAGTGCGAGCGAGTAGCGCGAGATAAATACATCATCGAACGATTTGAATCAAAAATATGAATCTCAGCGTAAATTGGTGCTAAGAAAACTTGTAGATACAATTCATAAGAAAAATTGTATTTAATAAAATGTTATTGCAGCTTGTGTCATTTTTCCAAAAAGTTAATTATTCAAATTTTAAATGTATTTTTAAAACAAAATTTTATAATAAATGTACAGAACTTTTTTAGTTGAACAACTTTTGTCTACATTTTTGTTCGTTTCTTATGCTCTTCTTCCAAAAATTAAATTTTTTTATTTGTAATACTGTTTTTTACCATTATAACAAGGACTACAAGTACTATTAAAAAATTATTGGTGACAAATTTGCAACTATTCCTTGGGTAAGGAACTTCTGTCTATTAATTTTTTTTATAGCTTGTGTATTCTTTTCACAATTTAATTCTTTTATTTCTAATTTAAGTTTTCACGATAAAAAGAATAGCTACACGTTCTATCAAAAAGTGATTGCTAATAAATTTGTAGATCTTTTTTTTTTTAATGCACGATTTTTGTATATTCATATTTTTGCGCATCTTGCGTTGTTTTTCAAAATCTTAAAATTTCGTAAATTTAATGTTATTTTTCACGATTAAAGTAAAAAATACGCATACGATCAAAAAATGATTAGGAAAAAATGTGTACCTCTTTTTTGGGTGAAGAAATTTGGTTGATTTAATTTTTTCTTAGCTTGTGTCGTTTAACTAAAAATTTAATTTGTATATTTTTAATGCTGTTTTTTCAGAATAAAACAAAAAATACGCGTCCTATTAAAAAGTAATTTATCATAAATTTGAATATATTTTTTGAATGCATAATTTTTATCTATTAATCTTCTTTCGCATCTTCTATAGTTTCACCGCAAACTGAAATTTTTTATATTTAATTTTTTTTTATGCGATCAAAATTTAAATTATCGACTTTTCAACAAAATTCAAAACGTGTTTATAACAACATTGTTGGGTGTTCAAAAAGGAAAGTATTTCTCCTCTTGACTTTTTTCATATAGTGCGTACATAGAATATATCAATCTTAAAAAAAAGTACTTTCATAAATTCTGAAAATGCTGTAAACTTTCGAATTTTTTATCCAAAATCTCTGGCTAAAGAACTTGACCTTCAGTTCAGGACACCTAAAGAGCATACCGAAGTCTAATCCAATCTGTAAATTCTTTCGAAAGTTATCATGCTACAGACTAAAACTCCACAGACATATATACACAGCCTTACGTACATTCGCATGGACAGACATTCAGGCACATTCGCGAAAACCTGTTTTTCGGGTTCAGAAGGTCTCAAAACGTGGACATTTGACATTAACGGGGGGGGGGGGGGCTTTAAATTTTACACAAATATAATACCTTCTCTGAAGAGAATGTAAAAACAGTGTAACCGGCTCATTAAAGACAGTTATATAACAATAGAAAAAAGAGGGAGAGGAAGGAAAGAGATACAAAATTTGACCTCACTCTCTTTTCCTTACTTTTTCCGTCTTTTTTATACTATCAGAAACCAACATGTTTTAAAGTCCATTCAGACCTCCTCATCAGAGAATTTCAATAGGAAACTACTGGTTAATATTTGTATCCTATACTTAATAATATTGATAACTACAGATATGAAATTGAAAATAATAATTAAGATACTATTTACATTTGTTGTCATATGTGTTGATATTCAACATTTTGTGAGAACTTTTATACTTATTTTAAATTGTTTAAATAACAATAACAAGAAATTCCGAGATAATAGTTTTTGGCATACAATATTTACATTCTCGTCTGAGAAGGTATCAGATTTGTGTAAAAATTAACCCCCGCTCCCTGGGTTTTTGTTAAATGTCGACGTTTTGAGACCCCCTGAATCCGAATAACAGGTTTTTACAAATGTTTCTCTCTGCATCTTTATTTGCATACTTTCTGTAGGTGTGTGTTGATGTTTAGTTTTTAAGCACGATGACTTTCGAACGAATTGACAGATTGGATTGGCCTTTGATATACTCTTTTCGTGACTTGAATTGAAGTTCAAATTCGTGAGCCCGCCATTTTGTATCAAAATTCAAAAAGTGAGAGCGTTTTGAAATTTTCTAAGAACACTTTTTTCAAGATACAAAAATTATCTTAAAGTTATTCGTAATGATCCAAAAGACAAACAATTTCGCACAAATGACTTTTTTTAATAACAAATAAATTAGAAGAGCTATATCAATTACAAAATTTACAAAAAAGGAAAGTCAAAAGCTTAAGCCAAATAATGCCAAATAATGCATGATATAAAAAAATCAAAATAATAAAAATGTTGATTTTTAAATATCCTACAAGAATATCATACAATTTTTTCAAATTTTCTTGGAAAATCGAAATTTCAAATTTCAACAGCATAAAAAATAATGAAAAATAAAAAATTGTATTTTGCGGTAAAAATATGAGAGATACGACAAATGTTGATTTAAAAAAATTGCCGACCACTGCCCTAAACTTTAAGCAGTGGTCGGCATGCTCATGAACAAGTCAGGCTACCTTGACCGGGCTGACCAACGACCTACTTTCTGGTCAGGTACCTGCGAGCTTGGGCAGACCATCCTTTTTTTTATGGGTCCTTTGTAGAAAAATGAGAACAAATTTGAGATTAAAAAATTCTTAATTTTGCAATCAGTGATTTGAAAGTAATATATTTGGAATCTTCATATTTTTCCGATTCTAAAGACATGTAATGTGTCTATAAAGATTCAAAATTTGAGAAGTATTTAGTATTAAATTAAATATTAAGCTGAACTTTCTTGATATTACACTCCGTCAAATATTCAACTTTTTTAGGCAAGTAATATATCATTGGAATCGACAAAATTCGTAGATGCTGATTATGCTATTTTCAAATCGCTAGCTGAAAAATTAAAAGTTTTTAAAGTTCCTTACTTTGACATGCCTGTAGACAAAAGGCCCCTTCCTGGAGTAAGCTCACTCACACTGAGGTTCATGAATATACCGAAAAGTAGTAGATAAAATTATGTAGGGGCTGGCCTGACCATACCTGAAAACTTTTTTCCCACTTATCATGTAAGTGCAGGTTTGACCCAAGAAATTGTTTTGGTTTGTCGCGCTTTGTTCGTCAACGCTACGTTTTTCCCGAGATGGATTAGCTTTCCTCGGCCGGGGTTCATTGTTAGATGGGATACACAATGTAAATAAAAAGTTACAAACTAATTTTGTTTTAAATTCTTACATTAGCCATTTATAAGTCTGGAATTCGAAATCTGTGACTTTCTTGCGATTAAATACATCTAAACTTGTACTTGGGAAGTTGAAAATCAGTTATTTGATGGGATATAATGAAAACTCAATTTTCAATTAAAAGTGTTATAATGCATTGATTTTTAGTATTTTAAGGCGTTTTTTAGATTCCTCTTGATCGCAATGATTCACAGATTTTGAATTTCGAGATTTCAGAAAGCTAATTTTGAAATTGAGAATTTATTGTTTTGAATTTTAATCCCCGTTACTCAAATCGTTCAATAAAGGAAGCGACCCTGGTGGGTTGGACCTTCGTGGTGGCGGCAGGTACTACCACGAGATTTTGACTGTATTTTAAGGGTTATTGTAACAACCCTTAAACATTGAAACCAGGAGAATTATATTCCTTAATGAACAAAAACACCCGAGATGTTCTGATTATAATATCAGGATAGGGAACAACTTTAAAATAAGTACAAGATACGTTTACTTACTGGGATAGATCTCTAAATTTACTTAAAGAGTTGTTTTATAATCCCTTGGACATTAAATTCGGCATATCGGCATTTCCTAATAATTAAAATCACACCAGGTTTTTTTTTATTAATCTATGAAAATAGGAAGTGATATCAAAGTAAGTAGAGAAGGTGTAGGCGACAAGGATATGTCATTAAATTTTTTCAAAGTGTTGTCTAATCATCCCTTAATTGTTGAAACAAGGAAATTGACATTTTATACAAGATAAATCTCCAGAGATTTTTTTATTAATACAATGGCCAACAAAATCACTTTAAAACATACACAGAGAGCGTTTCTTTGCTAGTCGTCTACACCTTCCCTACTTATACTGTTAGAAATTTCTGTATTAAGTTTAATACAAATGTATTGGAAGTTTTTTTCGCATACGTATATTAAATTTAAGATACCACCAAATTTGAAAGTTCAAACACACATCTAAAACTGAATACAGATGTATGTTGAATTTAATACGCATGTGTATTAAATTCAATATTACATATGTATTAAATTTAATACAGATGTGTGTTTGAACTTTCAAATTTGGTGGTATCTTAAATTTAATATACGTATCCGAAAAAACTTTCAATACACGTGTATTAAACTTAATACAGCCATTTCTAACAGTGCAATAACTTTTTGCAATTAACTACATAAAGAGAGATTTTTTAGCATACTATAAAATGTCTCTTCATGTAGTTAATTGCAAGAAAGTTATTTAGTTATTTTTGAGTCTAGTGCTAGAATGATACCGAACATTATTTTTTAAATAATTTATATACTTTAAATAAATGTATGTGTCTTGACCGCAGAATGCAATTTTTTAATAGTTTTTGTGCGGTCAAAATTTGAATTTTTAATTTTTCAAAAAAATTGAAAATTTGATATGATATTCTTGTAGGGCTATCGAAAAGTGACATTTTTCTTCTTAAGTACTATGAACTACTGTGCAGAGAATTTTTGAACCATGAAGAAATGTGTACTCAAAAATTTTCAAAATGGGCTCACTTTTAGTTTTTTTATCCAAAATATCTGACTAAAAAACTTGACATTTAGCTTAAGATACTAAAAGAGTGTACCAAAGGCCAATCTAATAGGTTTTTTTTTTTAAATTATCGTGCTCACAGACATACAGACATAAAGACAGATAGACATACAGACACATTCGTAAAAACCTGTTTTTCGGATTCAGGGTGTCTAAAAACGTGGACATTTTGACAAAAGCTAGGGGGAGGGGGGTCCAATTTTACACAAATCTAATACCTTCTCTGATGGGAATGTAAAAATGATTTATTTGTCATGAATAAATTTGTAGGTCTTTTTCAAATGCACATTTTTTGTGTACTCATCTTTCACCGTATTTTGCATAGTTTGGCCGAAAAATGTAATTTTTTGATTTTTCATTATATTGTATACTGTCAAAATTTGAGTTTTGGATTTTTCAAAATATTCAAAAAAGTTGCTGTGATAATCTTTTAGGAAATTCAACAAGCAACATTTTTCTTCTCTTGACTTTTTTTCATATCGTGTGTTACTTGGTTTAAAATGTTTATTTTCGTGTGTTTTTGGAATTTTTTTAATGCTATAACTCTAGTAATTTTTGATTTTATGAAAGAAATGATAAGAATAAATTGTTCAAATTTTAAAATACTATGAATAACCGTGCAGAGAATTTTCCAATTTAAAAAAGTGGTCCCAAAAATATTGAAAATGTGCCCACTTTTTTAATGTTTATCCAAAATGGCTGGCTACCGAACTTGACCTTTAATTTAAGACACTAAACGAGCGTACCAAAGGCCAATTTAAAAGATTAATTTTTTCTAAAGTTATCGTGTTCAAAAACAGACATACATACAGACAGACACATTCGTAAAAACCTGTTTTTCGGATTCAGGGGTGTCAAATAACATAAGGGATATGTATCTTACCTCTGTATAAATTCCAAAGTAGATTCTATTTCTTTAGGATACTTGTATCCATACACATAATAAGAAATGAACGTGATCAAGAATCATTCTAATACAGATGTAGAGAACATCAAAGTATTATTTTATAGCACAACTGTGCATGTAGCATCGTCATCATACAATGATTTACCTATAAAAAAGCAGGCCATGAAAAATAACAAATTATTATAGAATATTTTGAATGTTTCAAATTAAATGTACTTCACGTACTAACGTGAAGGTGAAATAGCACCTGAAAAAGTGGAAAATACAGGCCCCTATATATTGCCAACTGGTTGATAAATTAACCTAGGGTTTTGTGAATTATTGTAGCTCCACTAGGACTATGATTTAGCGAAATGTCAACCCGATAAAAAAAATTTGTTTATCGGTACACTTGAGTTGTTTACAAGGTATGCACTTCTATATAGCATAAAAGAAAATATAGATAACCTAAAAAATATTCATTAGTTATCTAATTAAAATTTATATTTCTTAGGTTATCTATATATGACGTGGAACTAAGGAACCAGCCTCACGGCCGAAAATTCGTTAAGGACAAAAATCGGATCAAAATGAAAGCAAGACGAACTAAGTTAATTAATTTAACCAAATTAACTTACCTTTTCAAACAAACTGGCGACTGTCAGCTCACTGTAAGGGTAAGCACTCATCAGCTGACATGCTAGAGCCGGTATCGCTTCGTTTTAATACACATGGATATTATTTCAGTTTTCATATACAAATATATTAATTTTGGTATGCATAGTAAATAAGTTTAATATAAATGTGTATCAAGTTAATTTTAATTTACAAATGTATTAATTTAAAATACACCTTATGTATTAACGTGTATTAAAATTCATAACATTTTTAATAGTGTACTTTAATGTGATTTTCTTTCCTCATAGATTAATAAAAAAAAAACCTGGTGTGATTTTAGTTATTAAGAAATGTCGATGTTCCGGATGCAATGTTCAATGTCTATTGATAAAAGTTTAAGAAAAATTACATATTTACGAATCAAAACCATTTTATTATGAAAAGTCATATAATGCCATCCTGGTACATACCAAAAATAGATTTTACTGCAAACTCGGCCGAAATGGCCACCTATTTCCCCTCAAAAATAGGGGCGAAAGTAGCATATATTTTCCGGAAATCGCATTTGCGAGGCGAAAGTAAAATTTGCGGAGTGAAAGTGAAATTTTCGGGGCGAAAGTAAAAATTAGTCGATCAAAATTCTAGGCGCTTGTGCACTATATGTACTATATGCACTATACACGCAGAAAAAAGAAATGTAATACTCACTTATCAAGAATTGTACAGGGTTTCTTGTAACCGTAACAGTATAAACTGCTCTTAATAAAAGGGTGAAAATGTCAAAATCACTCAGAACTCCGTAAATATCACAATGAAATTAAGGTTAGTTCAACGGTCATCCTTCAGTAAAATAAACCTCTATTCCCTCGTATTACATACTGTATGATATGTAAAATCCACTGAACCGAGATTAAAATAGTGGTGCAGTGGACATTACCGAAAGATCGGTACATGTTACCGATCTGATTGGTTTACTTAGCTCGCCCCTAAAGTCACAACGCAACCCATCCGCGCGGAGCACCAAGTAAATTGACGACGCAATCGACAATGAATGATTGCATCACCTAAAAAACATTCCTTTTTGACATTTCTGTGACAGGCGTCACATTTTTCCATATTCCCACTTAGCAAGGAAGGGGCTTTATAAAAATAATACAATTTTGGATGGAACAACTTATTCGAAGATTGCGTACACTTGGGTGTTTATTGGAGCAAGACTTGTTTTTTTTCTGTGACTGTTTCAGCTGACTTGTACGAATATGAGGTACTAGGCAGTCTGATAAGTCCCTGAAAAATGAAACACCGAGACGTTTTTTTGGCCAAAGTCGGTTTTATTTTTCAACATACTCTCCTTTTAGGTCGATACAGCGAGTTCAACGATTTTCTAACTTTTTGATACCGTCCGAAAAGTACTCGATCGGAAGGTCTCCAAAATACGCCTCAGTTTCAGCTATGAGCTCCTCATTTGAGTAAAAACGCTTACCGGTGAGCCATCTCTTCAGGTTAGGAAACAAGTAATAGTGGCTGGGGGCCAGGTCTGGTGAATACGGTGGCTGAGGAACCAATTCGAAGCCGATTTCATGCAATTTTGCCTGCGCAACTAAGCATGAATGAACAGGGGCATTGTCGTGATGATAAAGCGGTTTTTTCTTCTTCAAATGCGGTCGTTTTTCGGCGATTTCGATTTTCAATCGATCCAATAATGATGAATAGTATGCTCCG
>NC_046665.1:33730631-33732851 GCF_010883055.1 Belonocnema kinseyi | reverse complement strand
AGGATGAGTCACCATCAATCTATATAAACCGACTGGCCTCCCGGCTCGGGACCACTCACTTATGTATACTCGTAGCGGAAGCTCTGCGCAAATCTAATAAAAATCTCCCATAAAGAATTACCCCCAGTCTTCCAAAACCTTTCACCAACCTGTTAAACCTGTTACCCCTTCCCTGGAACCTTTTTATTCTTTTTTAAAAAACTAATCGGGTAAAAACCAGGATCACAAGTATCAGAGTTCCTTTGCTTACGTGGTGAGTAAGCAATTCACTAAAAATACAGAAAACAGCATTATAATCAAGAAAAAACACGGGCGGTCAAATGACAGTCCACGCGAGCGTCGGTGTGACTTATGTTGCCGCGCACGCTTGAAGGATAAACTTGAAGTACTAGTACGTCAGGGCCGTGTAAAAGATATCTGGGGTCCGTTTCAGTAAAAAATGTCATTTTAACATTTAATTGATGAGTCGGTTTGTAAATTGATGAGAAGTAAATAAGAACATGGGATGATTTTTTATTTAAAATTTTCTAACCTTGAAACCCTCACTTATTTAATTTTTAATATTTTAAATGTTTGCATCGTCTGTTTTTTAAAAATCTTTTTTATGTAAAATATACAAGCCATCAAAATTGAGCATTAAAAACCAGAAAATTAAGTTTATACAAAGGCTCTGAAATCAAATGAGGTTAAAATGTCAGGAATTGAATCGAAAATACAGGCTAACATTCTTTACAGGATTAATTAATTATATTGCATAAAACTTATGTATATGAAAATATGAATAACACATATAACTTGAGAAAATTTTGAATATCTCTTTTTTGAAGAAGTCTTTATTCAAGATTTACAATTAAAGATACTTTAATTTTTAATATGTGCAATTTATCATGTAGTTTCGAATTTTTTTTTTAAATAATCTAATTTTAATTACTCACAATTAAACACTCTACAATATTAAAAATGTATAAATAAAAATGCTGGATAATTTTGGAGATATAAACTTAAGTTTTCAACTCTACATCTTCCAAATTGAAGAAATTTGTATTGTGTATCATCAGATTTGAAACTGTTTTAATGGTGAAACTTGCATAATTTTCAACGTTTAATTTGAAAAATTAAAAAACTTTTCAATTATAAAAATGTATAAATAAAAATTCTTAAATTTGAATGATTTTTAAGATAATAAGTCAAGTTTTAAATTTGCCGTCATTTCCTGGCCATTTTCCGGTGCAGTCACCGTCTTGCGAACTTGCATGCAAAAGTTGCATTTTCAAACCGAAAATATAGATTTTTAACAAAAAATTTACTTTCCAACTAAATTTTCGAACTTTCTACTAAAAGATTGAGGCCAAGCCGAGACTTTCTTTTCAAGTCGTTTTTTTTTAATTTAAAGAAATTTCGTTCGAGAACGTATTATATATTGTTGGACCGAGATCTTAGTTGGTTAGACAATAATAAAAGTTAAAAAAATGTGACCTTTTTTTTTCTTTGAACATTATAGTCAAGTGTTGACTTAGCCCCAGGAGGGTGTCGACTTAGCCCCAGGAGGGTGTCGACTTTGCCTAAGGAGCGTGTCGACTTTGCCCCACGATGTTTCGTGGGCCTTGACAGATTTTCCATCATTTAAATTTTTTATAATAATTGATAAGCAAAGCATTTTTGTTTAAAATCACCAGTAAAATTTCGTAAGTTTCGTGGTGTCGAATGTTTTTTTTACTAAGTAAATACTTTTGGTTCTAATAGCGTTCATCGTCTTCCTTCAAAATCCGCCGGAAAATAATCAATTACAATTAATTATTTTATTAAAATCATTTCTTGCTATGCACGTACAAACCCACTGGCTTCAAACTATTTTTTCTGAAAATTTATGTACCGAATATTAATTTTATTGTCAAATAAGGAGCAATAGATCACTTTTAAATATTTTCTTGTAATTCAAAGTCAGTCCAAATTATTTTAATGTCATTATTCCTTATATATTATTGTTGCGTCATATTGAAAATACGTTCCCACTAATATATATCACACATTATATGGCCGAATAGTTGAGAAATTTATCGTGACTCTAAGTATCGAAAAAGTAGACTTTTTTAGATTTTTTAAAACTTACACGGAGAGAAATATAGTTTGAAAACCTGGGCATCATTGTTAGAAATAGGTGACTCAGTCTAAGAAAAGTAAAGGAATTCATTTTCACGTTGGGCCATCTAACAATATATT
>NC_046665.1:33722566-33730531 GCF_010883055.1 Belonocnema kinseyi | reverse complement strand
CACGGGCCACACTCGCATCGTAGCAGTCTAGCAAGTCGTGATTCAGTCGCTCCGTCCACCCAAAGGTCACGAGATTCCGCCGATCCATCGCATTGAATCCATCTTCATTGGCTCCCCCAGCTCTAGATTGGTCGGCATTGTTGGCCGACCCATTGTCGGGAGCCCTGCGCGTTCGGTTGTTTTGAACCGCACTTACGACGACTATGTTTAGTGTTGTCATTGTTGTTCCCACGAGAAGCTAGGGAAAGGGGTTCGTCCATCCTTGTAGAGCCCCGCATGCAAGGATAAGGCTGCTTACTCTGAGAGGTCGCGCGGTATCCCAGAGTCACCGTTCTAGACACCTCACCCAGGTGCCATTCAGCTTTCGGCACGGTTTTCGCACCTCCGCTTGGGAGTTAATTCCTTCGGGACCACCCCTGGACAATTGTCCGCGACTGCCTATTTATTTTTGTAACCATATTCAGCAGAAACCCTTGGTACAGGGACCCTCTATCCGCAACCCGAGGACGCGTTCGGTGGCTTTGTCATAGGCCCTTCGGTTTGATTCTAGAGGAATCAAAACCGAATATATTATAATACATTACATACGATACACTCACACGCTTTTAAAAATATTAACGCTATTAAAAATTGAAAATGCTGTCGACGGGCTTCGAACCACCTAATCGAAGTTTAACGCGTTCTATCGCCTGCGACATAAGCCTTACGGCTAAGCTAAAAGTTGGAATACCGGAAAAAAATCTCGACTTTAACCTTCAAGCGTTCGCTTGAACTGTCAAGTGACCGCGTATTTGGAATTTCGAATGACATGCTCACCAGTGAGCTTTGGGTGAGGTGGGAGGGACATGTATTACTTAGTTAAACTTCCGACTACTAGTTTCGGCGAAAGTTAGATTTACCAAAGATATTAGAAACGTAGGTGCGGTACGGGCCGTCCGAGTGGGGAATTATATATATATATATATATATATATATATATATAGGACATCACATTTTCTGCCCTATCGAGGTGCTGCCCTCATCGTACTACGAAGTCGAATTCTTGTTTTCTCATTCTTCGTAAAATATGACGGTAAAGCAGTAGAAAATTTTTTTGAGGCTAGGAAAGTTTGACATGTAGGTATCGCTGAATTTTTTCAGATCTGAAGCTTGATCCAGGTTTTCGGTACAGCCTTTTTTCAATTATAAAAAAATGTTCTCGAAAAATCATATTTTTAATTTTAAAAAAAGTATTATAGAAAGACATTTCAAGATAAACAAGTGCTGAAAGCATTTTTCTTTGACAATTTTTTTTTAAATTGAAATACTCAAATATTTATAGCAAAGAAACAACTTTTAAAATGTTTGAAGTATTTAAACATTATTGTTTAAATTAAAAATAATAATTAAAACAAAATATATTTCTGGATAAGATATTTTGGTTGAAAATGTATATAGTATTTTTTAAATCACAAAAGTCCTTCTGAAAAATCGAAATGTTAATTAAAAAACACGTGTTTTTATATATTAATTTATCGGAAAAATTTTTTGTATAATTTAAATTTTTAATTCAAACAATAATTTTTAATACTTTAAATATTAAACAAAAAGTTATTTGATAACAATATTTTATTATCGTAGTTTTAATAAATAATTAATATTGATTAAGAAACAATTTTATTTGGGAATTTTCAAATTCGTTAATATTATAAACTGTTCAGGAATTTTATTAGTTTTGAAATTGCATTTTTTGGGACAGAGAGTTTCACCGAGTCGGAAATTTTTTTTTCGGGATATTTCAGCCGTCCCCATAGAAATTACAGAAAATTTGCTCTAATTATAATTTCGGCGTTCGATCTTGTTGATTTTTTCCTACAGTATTATTAAAAAGAAATGTGCATGGAAATTTTTGATATCACAAAGTTAAAGATAATCTCAGTTAAAAATTTTAAAATTCGCTGTACATCCAATTTTTATTCTTGGGTCTTGGCAATTTTTTTCTAATCCATTTCAGTGACTGGTAAACAGGGGTGATTTTCTCTTAGAAAATAAGTGATTAAAATTTGAAAAAATAGGGTAGGCTTTTTTGACATCTAGGTATGTAAAAAAGGTAAACTGCAGAAAATTTAAAAACTAATTTAAGAACTATTTATACTCTTAAGATACCAATACAATTTACATAACACTAATTGTAAAATTTGAAAATTTTTAGGCCTTCAGTTTAGGAACTTGAACATTAACGTTAAAATTGCTTCATTTTCAGAATACAGCCTTATTTTTGGAATTTGCAGAATTTTTCGAAATTGTTACAAGGCGAAAAAATTTGAATTTAAAATTTAAAAATGCGAAAATACACCATTTTCCATGTTCATTTGCAATTCAGGGAGTCACTTTCTTTCGCTTCTTTTGAAAGTCGATCCTTTGCTTTCAGTTTTCTTTTTAAACTATACCTTGAATTCAACGCATTTCAAATTAAATTTTTGCAGCTGCATTTAGATTGAATTATACAAAGGTTTTTTGTTTTATATATAAATTAATTAAAACATTTTATTGGTTTTTCACGACTGTAATTTATAACTCTAAAATGGAATAATTGTAGCTCAAACATGAAAAAGTATAGACTAATTTCATATTTAAAGAGATTCTATCACATATATTAAACTATTAAAACATCTGGCCTTTTTTAAGGTTTTTAAAACTCTTTGAAAAACTTTTTTTAAACAATTGTGGTTGTGATTTCTTAATAAAAGGATAAGTGCTATTTAGTCTCCAGAACAGCAATTTCAAAAATATTTAAAGCCTCAATAATTTAGACATTTTAAATTTGTAGTCTTCAGAATATATTGAATAATTTCAAATTTAAAGCTATTTAAATATTTCATCTGAATTTTTGAATGGAAAGTGTTCGATAATTTTAGATTGAAACCTCTCAAATTATTTAGTTACAAATTAAAACCATACAACTTCAAGTTTTATTTATTTTTTAATAATTTGCCCCCCCCCACAAATTATTTTTTTTTGTGAGAAAATAACGCCTGATTTTTGTAAAAATTAACAAATATATATTAAAGGTTCATCCAAGGTCATTTTTGTTCAAAAAGCTTGTTCCTGAATAAATTAACTCTTATTGTTTCCGAGTTCGTTCTGTCACTTAGGGTAATTTTCTGTGAAAAATATTGATTTACGAAGAATATTTGTCAAACAATATAATGGATTTCTTCGCCCGAGATGCAAATGTAAATTGTACTATAGTAAAAACAACTGGAAAAATTTAGACGGAAGCCAAATTTGGTAAAGAAAACAAACTTTTGTCGACCTATAAATACTAATTTTATTCCACGAAAGATTTTTAAAAAAATCTCTTCGAAACACTTTTATTGCAAATATTTAATTAAAGAAAATATTTGTTATAGAAATAAAAATAGTACAATTTGTACATACAATTCTTAAAATAAAAACATCTGTGTGTCAAACCACAATCCAATCCGACTATTCTTTCAAATGTTATCCGATATACAGACAACCACAACCACAATAACGACGACGTAGACGGCAGAGACAAATTCCGATGTAAAAACTTGTTTTTCTGACTCAAGGAGCCTCAAAACGTCGAAATTTAATGAAATTCGCGGAAATCATTTTTCGCAGGAAACTCTTCTCATTATGGATGAGAATGTGATAAAATAATCATGGGGTCTTGAAAAAGTAGCGTTTTTCGCCTCTTGACTTTTTTCCATATCAAGCTTTTTTTGCTTCAAATTTCCATTTTCGTTTGTTTTTTTTTGATTTTAAAAATCCTTTAACTTTGGTAAGTTTGATTTTATCAAAAAAAGTTGTCAGGATAAAGTGTTCATATTTTTTGTACCATAAATAGCTGTCGATAAAATTTTCAAATTTTGAAAAAAGTGGTCTCAAAAATTTTGAAAAAGCTTCAACTTTTTGGATTTTTATCAAAAATGGCTGTTTAACGAACTCGATCTTTCTTTTTGGTCCCTCGACCAGTGTGTCAAAGCCCAATCCAATCGGACCAGTCTTTCGAAAATTATCCGTTATACAGACAACGACAACGACGACGCCGGACAGACAAACAGACCCCGGCGTAAAAACTTGTTTTTCTGACTCAGGGGGCCTCAAAACGTCGACATTTGATAAAATACGAAAAAGTTATTTTTCATAAAAAACTAATACCTTCTCATTTTTTATGAGAATGTAGAAATTATCAACAAGATTTGTAGAAAATTTTTCAAAGAATAAAATTATTGTCCCGTAAGTTACAACTGAAAAATTACAATTTCAAAAAAATGAAAGTTGTTTTAAATATTAAGCTAGACTCGCGACCGGGGACAAATCAGAAAATGAAAGTTAATTTGAAAATTGAACTGCACTTCGAGCATTAAAAAGTAATCAGTGATTGATTTTACAAGATGATTCTAGATCTATTCAAAATGATATAATTTACATATTTTGACGTTAAAATTTGAACTAATTTAACTGCAAAGCCTTAGTAGTGACACAAGTGTAAAGTTCGAATTAATGACTTCTTAAATGAACGCCTTTATTCAATTTCAAAAGTCTTTTTGAAGTACTATTTCAGTATAAAATATTCCATTTTTAATCTATTTGTTTTGGAAATAAAAAAAAACAATTTTCAATAGTAAACAATTTGAAAATGAATTGTCACAATTTCAGAGTGACAAATTTAAACTTGGAATGTTACGATTATAATTGTTTAATTTTTTTATTTGTATTTCGAAGGTAAAAGTATTTCATTTTGATTCTTAAAGAACAGTTAAATAAGCATTAATTTAGAAAAAAAATCAAATAAGCTGGGGGTTTCTGAATGTTACAAAGAAAAGAACAAAATTTGGAGTTCCTCAAGAATTTTGAAATACTAGGAAAACAATAAAAATTTCTGGGTATATTTAAAATGATTTTTTATTTTGAAAAAGTACATAACTCAAAGAGAATGTTTAGAAATATTTCAAAAGATTTACAATATTAGAAAAAATCTGGAAGCTCTTAAAACAATTTTGTGTGCAGGATTTCACAAAAATGTTAGGAAAAATAGGAATCAGTCTAAAAGACATTTAAAAGTTCCGAAAAATTTTTAAAATAATTTAAAAAGATTTGAAATAATTTAAAAGAGAATAGATACTTTTGATGATTTTGAAATGTTTTCAAATGTTGACTTTTTATTTTGAAAAATTACAAATTTTAAGAGGAGGTATAAAAATATGGGACCACTGACAAAAATTCTGAAAGGGATGCATAAATAATCCCAAAAAATAAAATCTCCGGCACCTGAATAATAATTTTATAAAAATTGTATTAAAAAATACATTAACAAACACGTGTGCTTTGAAAGAAAAAAATGTTCTGTCTAAATTTTCTTCGTACCTACATAATAACATTTTTGAAACAAACTTTGCAGGATTCAATTCAACAATGATTTATATCAAAAATTATTATTATTTTTTTTTTTATTAATAAAAAGTTCGATTTTTCAGAACATTTTAATGTTTTTTTTTCAAATGCTATGCACATTTTCAAACAAATTTTTTCATCCAGGAATATATATTCGATTATTGTATTTTCAGTAAATAAATAATATTTAATAAACAATTTTTTAAATTGTTTAAAATCAGGAATTTTCTAGTTCGGATATTTTATGATTCAGGCATTTTCTTTGGGGATTTTTAAAATTCGGTAATATCTTATTGTCTGGAATTTTATTTCTTTTATTTTTCGTGAATTTTCCCATTCGACTTTTATATTTCGGGACTTTTATAATTTCGAGAATTTTATTATTGGTTATTTTTCAATGTACGAATTTTACAGTGTCAGGAATTTTATTTTTCGGAATTTTTCAGTCGCTTTTTCCGAAAAATAAAATTCCCACATCACTGTAAAAATTCCGAAATTATAACATTGCAATGTTATAATTTCGGAATTTTTACAGTAATGTGGGAATTTTATTTTTAATTTTCCAATTCGGGACTTTTATGTTTCGACAATGCATTGTCGAAATATAAAAGTCCCGAATTGGAAAATTCTCGACAATTTACAATCTTACCGCATTTAAGAATTGCCGACAGAAAATTTCCGAATTATGCAATATCCGGGCTAGACAACTCTCTAATTTGAACAATTAAAAAATAGTTAGTTAAAATTTTTTTTTAATAGAATAATAAAATATTTTTACCGATGAAAAAACTATTTTAATGTTTAAAGTTTCTAAAAATTATTGTTTGAATTAAAAATAACAATATTTCAACAAATGTATTTTTGGATCAAAAAAGTTGTTTGAAAATGTACATTTTATTTCTGTACATTACAGAAAACGCTCGCAAAAATAAAATTATTATTTAAAAAAATAAAAATAAAAGTCGCGTTAAATCAGCCTGCATTGAATCCTGCAAAGTTTGTTTCATTTGAAGCTCACGTGTTTTTAATATATGTTTGTATCACATTTTTATACAATTATTGTTATTTTAAATTAAAACAATAATTAAAAAAATTAAACATTAAACCAAATTTCTATATAAAAATATTTGATTATTGTATTTTTATTAAATAAACAATATTGACCACATAACTGTTTTCTCAATTTCTGCAATTCGGGAATTTTCTAGTTTATATATTTTATCATTAGACAGCATTCGGCCTGGAGTTTTATTATTCGGGAATTTTCAAAATCGATAATATTGTAAAATGTCCAGAATTACATTATCCTAGAATTTTTTAATTCGGGATTTTCAGGTTTCAGCATTTTGTTATTTCGGGAAGTTTACAGTGTCGAAAATATTTCAAAAATTTAAAAAGATTTATAAAATTGTAAAAAAAGCTTGAAGATCTTGAGGCATTTAAAACTCCTGAAAAACTTAAATAATAATTTGAATGATATATTTCGAGTCAGCTGTATCAATTATAATGATTTAAACTTTATTTTAAAATATATTTTATGGAATATGATATTTTTTATGAATGTGCCAGTGAAATTCTGTTCTTCTAATTTTGTTTGCCAATGCGAAACGTAATCTGGCTTGGAACTGTTGTCTTAACATCTAAAAACCGAAAGAACAATTTTCCTATCACTTGGAATTATAATTATATTTTTATAAAAACGTTAGAATATATAATAATTAAGAAATTGAAAAATACATACGAGAATTTGTGGTATTTATTAAAACAACCAAGTTTTGCAAAGTTATAAATGTAAACATGTTTGAATTGGCAATTTACTTTCAATCCAAATGGTTCTTGTCCAAGCTAAGTTTACCATCAGTGAGCCTCGAAGGTGTGCCGAGAGTTGCTTACAGCGCTCCAAGTGGCTCTTGGCAAACTATATCGATTGGTGCTTCTACGGGGAGCGGTGGGTAGAGGGGAAGTGACTTTTTTCGCCGGACGCGTCGTCTATATTTATGGCGGGCAACTAAGCCCGCACCGCATCTACGCTTATAATATCTTTGGATTTACCCACCCCCCTTATCCCAAAAACTGGAATGATACCTACCTACTTAATTTATAATTTTTTACTTTCGTTATCTACTTTCATACCATGTTGCCTAATTTTTATATTCCAAAGGCTGATTTTTTGCATATAAGAGTTTTATTCATAAAGCTATTTTTTTGAGTAGTATGTGATCAGGGCCACCAATTGCGTCACAAGGATGAGTCACCATCAATCTATATAAACCGACTGGCCTCCCGGCTCGGGACCACTCACTTATGTATACTCGTAGCGGAAGCTCTGCGCAAATCTAATAAAAGTCTCCCATAAAGAATTACCCCCAGTCTTCCAAAACTTTTCACCAACCTGTTAAACCTGTTACCCCTTCCCTGGAACCTTTTTATCCTTTTTTAAAAAACTAATCGGGTAAAAACCAGGATCACATTTGGCGACCGTGACAGGACTGTCACGTATTCATTGGAGGTAAAGACCCTGCCACCAAGGACCCGGACAGAAACCACCAAAAAAGGAACTCT
>NC_046665.1:33694908-33722466 GCF_010883055.1 Belonocnema kinseyi | reverse complement strand
ACCGCGATTTCGCTGGAAGCGGGTGCAATTATTCAGATTAGCACCCGCTCCCGGCGAAATCCTGCGGTTGTCCTTATGACAAATTTTTAATTATATATATAGGTTGTATGCTGTTGATTGCGTATAAGTTCTTTTTTATTCTCAGAAGCTTACGGTTTACCAAACTGGTAGTTAAAGTTTCTCGAGCGTTAGCGATGTCCTCGTGACTTTCCTGTAAACCCTCTTATATTTCCTACCGAGTCCTCGACATCGTTTTTCCCAAATTTTCATTAATTTTTATCTAACGTTTTATATATTTTATAATTATGTCTATTAAAATGTCAACTATCAAGTACAGTATTAATTAAAGCACAGTAAGGTAGACATTGGTATTAATTTGTCACACTTTCATGTTTGTGAATGAGGTATTATCGAATTTCGTTTTACCCGACTAGAAATGAAACCTTATCAAAGTGTACATATGTCCCGAGATTACCCAACTGAGTTTGGTAAAGTTTCTCGAATTATTTTGTTCCGCGTACCTTTTGAGTAAAAATATTTTAAAAATATAACAAAAATTTAATACAAATTTTGGAACTCATTTTTGCCGAATTTGTTGACTAAAAAGGTTAAACTTAGACTAGAGTGCGGTTCATATTCGAAAATAATTTTGTTTGATACACCTTATTCTAGCATATACTTAAGATAAACTTTAGATGTACTTCGCTATACTTTAGCTATACGATTGCAGCTACACTGAAAAAAAATTGTTCTTGAACTAAGTAAACATTATTTGATTCAAGTCAATCGCAGATACGAATGGGGAAGATAGAATATGAGTGTGCTCCAAATAAATAAGTACTTGCTACCGTATGCTTGGAACAAGCGCACATTTTCTTAATCTGAGAAAATGTATTCTTAGATAGAATATCGCATTTTATTATTCTAAAACTTTATTGTGATACTTCATGTAGAGATGTATTCAAATGCAGAACATAGTTTACTTCAAAGAAATCATCTCTGATAAACTTCAAGAATATATTTTCTTAATATAAGAATATGTAATATCGGAGCAATAGACTAGTGCCTCAACTGAACACTATTTCACAACGAAAAAAAATTATTTTTGAAATTATTGTTAAATAATCCTAATTTTTTAAATGATTAAAATACTTAATTCGCGCACACTACTGTTCCTTACACATATAATCGTGCGCCTAAACGCTTTGAAAAATCGCACTTGCCAAGGATGGAAACCCTATACTTAAACTACCTAAAAACTCGTGTGTCCTAACCGCGCGCTCTACCAACTTCGCTATCGAAGCACTTGGATTTCGGTGACAAAATCTTAGGTAAGAATTTCGAGGCAGGGTCGTACCAAGTCATATGGTGAGCCTCAGTCAACTTTAAACTAAAAGTTTTTGAACTCAACTTTAATATACCATTTTTTATTTAGAAAAATTTTAGAGTTGAATTTTCGTTATTTCAAAAAAGGCTCGATAATTTTTTTCTTAATATATTTAAAAATGTTATAAAATATCTAAAAATAATTAACAATAAACAAAAATTCTCCATAAAATTCGCAGTTTTCAATTTATCCAACTCTTTTATTGTATATAATACTCTTTTACTCATTTTTTAATGCAAAATAACTTTTCTTAAATAATAATTTAAAATATATGAAAAAGCGAAGTAAGTTTTACTTATTTAACGAGGCATTTAATACTTTTTGTTTTTATATATTTAAAACGCTTAAAAACGACCCAAAAGTAATAAATAATAAAGAAAAGTTGCAAGTACAAAAATGCTTTAATAACATCAAAGACAAAACATAATATTCTGCTATACGAAAATTTTCATAAACCGCACAGTTTTCAATTTATCGAATTCTTTTATCATACCTTTTTTATCAAAGATTTTAATATGGAATTGCTTCCCTGAAAAAACAATTTAGAATATGCAAAAACTAATTGAACTTCACTCACTTTACAAAGGGCTCGATACTTTTTTCTTTAAAAATTTAATCCGCTTAAAAACTATCTAAAGCATATAAAAAATAAAGAACTTTTAAGTTGAAAAACGCTTTAATAACCTCAGTGACAAATATTTTCTGATTTTTAAAAACCTTTGTAAAAAGCACAGTTTTCGATTTATAAAATTCTTTTATAATACTTTTTAACTCAGTTTTTAATTTAAAATAACAATTCCTAGAAAATAATTGAAAAATGTAGAAGAAATTGATCGCTCGTTTAAACATTACCTATTTAAAAAAGTGCTCGATACTTTATTTTAATTTTAAATATAAAATACTTCGAAATCAGAAGAAACAACCCAGTGGGCACAAAGTTTGGCGACGTCTTTACGACATCCTTACGACATCTTTACGATAACTTTACGACATCCTATGTCCATGTCGTTAAGGTGTCTTTACGATATCGTAAATAAGTCGCATGATCTGACGATGTCTTTACAACATCGTAAAGACAGCGAAACGACATGGACATAGGATGTCGTAAAGTTGTCGTAAAGTTGTCGTAAAGATGTCGTGACGATGTCGTAAAGACGTCGACAAATTTTGAGCCCACTGGGAAGAATTCTGTGCAAAAACTTGCAGGTTGAAAGCGATCTCACGGTGGTCGGCTGAAAAATATTTGTTTGCTTCCTCCTTGCATTCTCAAAAACTTTTAATTATAAATTTTTTAATCGTTCCTTTATAAAATGAAATACATTTTTAATACACTTTTTCAAAATGTTAGTGAATTTTTTTCTTAAATATTTTGCTTTAAAAACGCATTAAATTTTTTTTAATTCTCAAGAAAATGTAATAATTGTATTTTAAATCATTTTTCAAAGCTTATAACTTTGTTTTATGCTGTCATATATTTATTTTTATTATTTACATGATAAAAAAAAATTATATAAGTATATGGGTGAGTCCTAAAATGTTAACCATTTGTAGTCCAAGACATTTTCTATGATTGATAAATTCTTTGACTGAAAAATATAATTTCTATTAAGTTTTTATAAATATACATACTAATAATATCCGCATTAAATTTTCTCTAATTAATGACATGCATTGCCAATTTGTAACATAAAAATATAAAACAAGATATTAACTTTTTCAGATAGCAAGTAAGAATATAAAATTGAAAATTCTTTTAAAAATTCCTGCCTAATAAAGGAATTTGTTTTTCTTTAAGGAAAAATGAATTCTTTGATTTCGGCTAGATTAACATTTTTTTCTAAAGTTAAAAAATAGGTTGCCTAAAACTTATTTATTTTAAATTAGCATAACACATGTTCATGTAATTTTTCAAAACTATTTTTTTTCTTACTAATAACTTCCATGAATTTTGCCATTTTTGTGATTTTCAAACTGCTATTATCGAACACGAAAATTGTGTGTTAACAAAATACAACTATGTATTACAACTCTAATTTAAATTAAATAAGGTTCACATAACAAAATTTTGAACTTTTTAAAAATCAATTTTTATCTAGCCGAATCCAAAAAAGTAATATTTCCTTATTGAATAAAGAATTCCTGTTTTTAGCAGGAATATTTATCGTTCTTTTTAAGTTCGGATGATTTTTTGTTACCTTGAACACTACAAAAAAATAATGTCAGGGTGGCCCCTTTAATCGAGGAATAAAATTCCCAGACATTTTTCGATTCACAAAAATGTTTCACGGTTAAAAAAATTCGAAATGGTTTAATTTTTAGTAGATTAATACATACAAATAAACAAATAAACTTTTAATAATTTTAGGAATGAAATGACTTTTGAGTCTTGAATAATTATTTCAAAATTAAAAACACTTTTTTCAAATGTATTTAAAAATGTTAATTTCTTACCACCAAAAATTTACCAATTCAATAAACTTATCATTTTTTAAATAGTTTTATGAGTGATTTGATTTGCGTGTTAGCATAAACTTAGTAGTTTATCAAAGTTGCAAATTCCTATCTGCATTTGCATAAATAAAATTGATTATGTGCACCAATGTTTTGAATTTTATAAATATTATTGAATTTCAAAATAATTTTTAGCGGCGAAGAGAACCAACTTCATAACATTTCAACTTGTCGATTATTATATTTAATAAGATACTTATGCAGTGAGAAGTAAATTAATTTATACCAATATATTAATTTTCATAGAATGTGTGCGATGTCTATCGTATCAAGTCCACAGTTCTTATATTAAAGAAACTGATGTGATTCTACTCGTATCTTGATAGCATAGGTATCTTCAAAGTAACATTTGTTTCAAATTAATAAGTACTTGAAGGAAAATATTCAAGCATTATTCTAAGAGAAATTATTTCTTCGCTGAATAAATTCATTTTCTCGTCTCAAGAACATGAACATTTTGTTTCAATTAAAATAGTAGTCATAATAAGTAGATGAATTTACTTGGATCAAGAAACATTTCGTTAGAGTTTTAGTTACTTATCATGAGAATATAATATTCCTAGTTCAATATTTTATTAAACTTGACGCAAATAAGTATAATGGAACAAATTAACTCAATAGTTTTTTGCTTAGAGTAAATATATTCTTGATTCAAATAGTTGTCCTGATTCTATTATTTTCTTGATTCAAGAAAATCGGTCCCTTGTAAAGAGAAAATACTTCCTTCTTTCAAGTAAAATCAGCTAAGTAAACTAGCCTACTTGATTCAATGAAAATTTTTTTTTAGTGTATACGATTACAATATACTTGAAATAAGGCATTTTCTGTTTCGCCATACACGTTTTATACTTCGGAAAGTAAATGAATGAATTAACCCATATTTATGATTTTTGCACGAGTTTCTTTTGTACACTGTGAGACCTTTTTTATTTGTTCTCGCCTTCTTATTCTCTCCTAATGTCTCAAGAATATTTTTTCCAAGAAGTACTTATTTCTGAAGTACACTGAAACCCTTCAACAGTCCTCCCTTCTATGGCCCTTCCGACAATTGACGCCGCGCCGCAAGTAGGTGTAACACGAGCTATGCGGGGTGCGCGGGGTCTACGGTTGTCACTCAGGTGAGCACTCAAGTGTGAACAAACAAAAGTGGAGCGGGCTAAAATTAGTTAGTTCCCACAAACCGCCAGCCCCAAAATCGGCGCTATAAAAGGGTTTCACTGTATTTATAAAGCATTACAGATTCTATCTCAAACACTCGAAATTTTCCATCACTTCGGCGTTCAGTTACTCGAATAAAAATTGCAAATCCATTTTTTACAATCACAGTCTCACGTTCGTCCAAACATTTTAAAGTGTATATTCATTAACAAAAAATATTTATATATCTATAAGAATATATAACAGATATTATTATTACGATTAGTAATGCAATATTAGTGTAATACGTATGGATGGGAAAGAATAAGCAAGTGTTTCCACCTAACATTTGTTTTTATCGGCTTGTACATTGAAATTTGGCTGATTTATAGTAATACTAAAATATAGGCGCATTTATCAATAAGTTGCTAACGCATATGCAGGGGTCTGAAGTTTTGAAATTCTCGCGTGCGCCAATATCTGCACGTTAATTAGATTATAGAGATTATTAAAGTCTTGGGATAGTGATCTCTAGAGCTAAAAAATTAAAATAATTATGAGAATAAATTAGGTATATGGACTAAGATATTGTAACATATTATTACCGGATAAAGTACCAGATGACCGGACAAATGTGTTTGTTGATGCTATATCAGTGATACAGCTACGGCAAATAATCTCTTCTCATGTTATAAACCGAAAGTCCATGGGTCCAAGGTACGTGAATGTTATAATACAAAAGCAGATCCTTGATTCAAGAAACAGATCTGTGTACAAACTTTCACTTTTATATAGACAGTCAAAATACTACTATGCCACTATACAACATCTATTACTACCACAAACTTATGGATCATTGCATGATTACTTATAAATTCAATTAAATGTTGAAAGCATTCAAGATCATATTTTATAAATTACTAAGTCCATTACACATACATACACACAAACGTATTCACATATGCTCATGAATACATATGGGGCATTATTTCTCAAGCGTACCTACTCAAAAATTAAAGTTTCCCGATCTAAGACCAACTTAAGCAAACTGCTGTCCTATTGAATGGGAGTGTATAGGGGAGAAACAAATTGTCATTTAGATACATATTTATCGCGAGTTCCACTTTCCGTGCCTTAAACTGGCACATTATACAACTAAATTAGCAACTGCTTTAAATAGACTTTTTATAATTGTTTTGATGCGCGGTTCGAAGTTTGCATCTCCGAGCTACCTTGAAAGGTTTAATAAGGCAGGTTAGATGTTCTGTTCGGACGTCATTTACTATTTTAAGGAAATTACTAAAGTAACTAAACTTGTCTGTAAATAATGATTAAATTTATTTAATAATTTTGAATAAATACTAATGATTGCAAATAATTATCTTATTAAGCGATTTACATGCAATATTTTAGAATACAAATTATGAAAATATAAAAAACGATGGAAAATAACTTTCGTATATGACAATTATTCAAAAACTATCATTATTACTTATTATCATTCTAATTCTCTGATTCTCTACAATTATACTCGATGAATTTTGATAAAAATAATTCACGTAGAATTTTTCGAATAAAAACTCATTTTACAAAAATGCCACGAGTAGGATTGTAGAGAATGCTTCAATTTTTTCTTGTTTCCTGCTTCGGGAATCGAACCCGCCATCTGAACCAGAATGACTACCTAAAATGAGTATTCTTTATTGAGTTTCGACCAATATTAATATATATTATTAAGAGTTTTAAAGAATACCAAAATAGCTATTGTTAGAAAAATAATTTTTGCAAAAAAATTATTTTTCTAAATAATATGTTGCTGCTCCTTTCAAAATGCAATGTAATTGATTGCGGTTATATTTATTCTGCTTCTTCTACAGAGTTCTTTGGTTTATGGGTATGTCAATGTGTCGATCCCAAAAACTGATTTATTTATTATTTTTCTGGCACATATACATACATATAATTTAAAAAAGGGTTAAACAACCACCGCATGGTCCCACTGGGAGCAAACGTCATTTAAAATTACGCCGGCTCCCAGTACAACCGCGGTAAATCACACTTATGGCCACATCTCACGACCTTGAGATGGGATCACAACCTTCTGCATCCATCTGGTAAAAGCCTTGAGAAATTGTTGACATGCTCGTATGGCTTTAAGGTTACGAACCAGTGAACGCTTCGCATCTCTGAGAGAACCGATCACAAGGAGAATTACTTTAACCGAATATTTTGGGTACAGTCGTTGCAGATCCCTTTTGAGGTCGACGGAGACGGCTTTTCCAAAATTGTAATTCCAGAAAATTTGGCACTTCACATTTTGGACAATTGACTCTATATCCCTCGGAGCGCTCGGCAGGACAGGGTCGCGGCCAAACCGTAAGAGCGACAAATACGGTAATAAAGCACTCTTAAGTTTGCGTTATTTCTGTAGGGATACGTAGTGCCCGCATGGGTAGAACACCCAGGTATTATGTGTTCTAAGTACTCAGTGTGTGCATGACATGCTCTCCATCTGTCGCTGGGAACTTCTTGACATAAAATTTGATTGCGGTATACTAAGGTCGAAAAAAACATCGTCCTGGCACGCAAAAGTAAATCCTATATACCTAAATTAAGCCCTGGTGATTCGAGAAAAGCGAAAATTTGCTTTGTTGACAAGGACACTTCTTCTACATTTCTGTAAAAGTTTCCGTGCATTTTGTTGTCAAGTAGTTCTTGGCGGAATTTTCAATCTCTACTTTCATTACATCGGCTTTTAGAAAAGAAGCACCTAGATGGAGCAATGCACTTTCCTCAATTCTCATGTTAAAATTCAAGCCGAGGGTCTCCTACTCCGCCGCTTTGTAAAGGAACGCCGATTTGTAAAGGAACGCTCCTTTGCCAATCATCTCGAGGTCCTTCCACTCAGCGCCGCCACAAAGGCAAATTAGTCCGACGTCTGGGTCCAATCCCGTATGCAATAAAATTCTACCGACTGAAAACATTTTATTCTTATGCATTTTGAGCCCCTGAATCAGAATCACAACTAGATTTTTCGAAAAAAGCGTATATCATTGTTTAAAATGCAATTGTTTAAACAAAGTATAAATAATTAGTTTTTCGATCTGAATAAATTATTTTTTAGAAAATATGACCCTTTTTAAGAAGGAAACGTCGCTTGTGATTTTTTCCTAAAATGCATATTTCAAAAGTTATAAATTTTTAAAGGTCGAAACAATAACGTTTTTCGCTAACTTTGGTTTTGGAAGACGCAGTTTTTGCAATTGACAATAAGGCATTTTCGATGCTTCATATCGTATGCACATAGGTTAAGCGCATCGCCTACGCACAACGGTCATCGATAGATTCATTTGTACCGAAATTTTGTAGCGACTTTTATTAAACTGATTAAATTGATTATTATAAATAATTAATTAATAATGATAATATTTATTTTAATAACCGAATGGAGCCTCTGCAAAGTACCCGTAAAGACCCCATTGGGTCCCCGTTCGGTTCCTTCTTAAAAAAACTCGAAAAACCGCAAAATCAACTTTTAAATTGTTGAAATTCGGATTCTACGTTAAAATTCCTTTATAGAAGGTCTCGGAATAATCGCAATATTTTTTTTTACAACGGTAAAAAGTTAAAGAAAATATAAGACGTGTAACGCCTGTTGACTGCTGCACTTCAAACGCATCGTCTGTAAGTAGCAGTCAACAGGCATTCGCTTATTAAAATAAATATTATCATTGTTAATTAATTATCCATAATCATCAGTTTAATCAGTTTAAGAAAAGCCACTAAAAAATTTCGATACAAATGAATCTATCGATGACCGATGTGCATAAGCGATGCGCTTAAACGATGCGCATACGATATGAAGCATCGGAAATGCCTTATTGTCAACTGCAAAAACTGCATCTTCCCTAGACCTACGCTAATATCCAATTACATCGACGTGTAGAGTAAGATTTAAGGAATAAGTAGGTTTTTTCAGTTTAGAAAAATATTAAATAGGTAAAAAGTTATTAACAATCAAAGTTAGCGAAAAACGTCATTTTTTCGACATTTAAAAATGTATAACTTTTTAAATATGCAATTTAGGAAAAAATGACAAGAGACCTTTCCTTCTTGAAATGGGTCATATTTTCTAAAAAAAAGTTTATTCAGATCGAAAAACTAATTATTTATACTTTGTTTAAACAATTGCATTTTAAACAATGATGTACGCATTTTTCGAAAAATCTAGTTGTGGATTCGGATTCAGGGGCTTAAAATGCGTAAAATAAAGTGTTTTTAGTCGGTCGAATTTTATTGCATACGGGATTGGACCCAGATCCCGGACTAAATTGAAAAATGGAATACGCCATACTTTTTCGCTTTTTACATTCTCATCAAGAGAATGTACACAAAAGATTACACAAAAGATTTGTGTAAAATTTGACTCACCCCGTTTTTGTCACATGTCCACGGTTTGAGACCCCCTGAATGCGAAAAGTAGGTTTTTACGAATGTTTCTTTTTGTCCTTCTGCATGTGTGAGTCCTTGTCTTTGTGTGTATCTGTGCGTCTGTAGATTTTTAGTTTGTAGCACGATAACTTTCGAAAGAATTGACAGATTAGATTGGCCTTTGTTATACTCTTTTTGGATTGGCCTTTGGTATACTCTTTTAGTGTCCTAAAATAAAGGTCAAGTTCGTTAGCCAGCCATTTTGGGTGAATATTCAAAAAGTGAGCGTATTTTGAAAATTTTTGAGACCACTTTCTTGAAAATTCAAAAATTGTCTACACGGATATTTATAGTATTCAATCAGACGATTAATTTATTCTCATGACTTTTGTTATAAAATCAAAATTTACCAGGGTTATAGCATTTACAAAATTCCAAAAAACACACCAAAATCAACATTTTAAGCCAAATAACGCACGATATGAAAGAAAGTCAAGGGAAGAAAAATGTTTCTTCTTCCATGCCCTACAAGATTAATTTAAAAAAAAGAGTTTTTGGTTTGTGGCTCAAAGGAGTGCCGCACAATGGGAAGAAAAATGACTTGTTTGGTTCATAATAGCGTACAGCCCACAAATCTTTACCGATTTCGACAAAAAAAAATCGCAAAAAAAAGCTAATAAGATTTCTATGAGAGTTGCCCAGCCTTATTTTTGAATTAGGTTTTAAATATTTTATAAATAAACAAATATGACGAAAAAATGGCCTTTTTTCTATTTGACGTTCCCGGTGCTCGTCAATAACAGAAAAATGGTTGAAATCGATTAAGTTGCATAAAATAGCATTAGCTAAAGATTTTGAAATTTTAGACAATATAGAAAAACAATTTGTTATCAACAAATTATTTGTTAGCAATTTTTTTTGAACGATTTTTCATATATACACGTTTTTTCAAGTTATGTTGCAAGAAATTAGCATGGAAACAAAATTATATGAGAAAATTTCTCTTCTGATTATAATTGTTCATATTATAAACAAATTTAATATACAAAGGCAGTAATTAGACTTTTTTCGACAGAAATATTCGTTTTTCTTCTAGGTTAATTTGTTTGAATTTGGAATTTTATGATAATTTTAGCAAAATTCATGATTTGTTGATTAATCTTATAATTTTTTTAACAAATTTAATAAACAACTGCATTATTCGGGCGTTTGTCGACAGAAAAATGTAGTTTTTTCAATGGCAGTCTTTTCAGTTGGGAACTACACGAGACAATTTCAGCAAAATTCATAATTTTTTAATCAATTTTATGAGTTTTTTTAAACAAATTTAATAAACAAATGCATTAATGGGAGAGCTGTCGACGGAAAAATTCTATTTTGTTTCGATATCAGACTTGTAATTGGGATCTTCATAATAAGTTTGGCAGCCTTCATGATGAGATGACAAATTTTATGATTTTTAAAAACAATTTTAATAAACAAATTCATTATTCGGCCATCTGTGGATGGACAAATTTGTCTTTTTTTCGATTTCAGTCTTTTTAATTGGGACATTCATGATGATTTCAGCGAAATTCATAATTGGTTGATTAATTTTATTTTTTTTAACAAATTTAATAAACAAATGCATTATTCGAGCATCTGTCGATGGAAAATTTATTTTTTTCGATATCCTAATTAAAACTTTTGACATAGAAAAAAACGAATTTTTCTGTGGACAAATGCCCGAATAATGCATTTTTTTTATTACATTACAAAAAAATTATAATCTTGAGGATTTTTTTTTAATATCATATAATTTCCATTCAAATGTCTTGCAATATAACTAGAAAAAAACGTATGATTATGGAAAATCATAGAAAACATTTTTTCAACAAATAATTTGTTTTTAAAAAATGTTGCTGATTTTTTTGTCTTATTTGTTTATTTATAAAAAATTGAAAATCTAATTGAAAATCAGGCTCGAAAACCCTCTTAGAAATCTAAGTAGCTTTTTTTCAATTTTTTTTTTGTTCAAATCGCCTAATATTTGTGGGCTGTATGTTATTTCGAACCAAAAATGACATGTTTTTCCCACTGTGAGCCGGGAATGTGAAAATGAGATCATATGAACTCCCATCTAATACAACGCTGCTGAAGTTTGGTTGAAATTCTCAACAGAAAACACTAACCAGCTATGACTCTTGGTTAAAACTAACCGCCTCCCACCCCCGCCCCCAAACCCTCGTTAATCGAAGTTTGTGGGTCACTGAGGTAGGGATTTAATTTAGAAGTTGAAAAAAGGTAAGGCTGATGTTTCGACCGTATGTGCTACTTTTAAATCGTAAAAATAAAATTGGAAATGAGTAAATTCAGTTTTTGAAAAACCGACAGAAGTTGCAGTAAAATGTTTAACAACAAATATTTTTAAGGAATGCGCATTTTTTAAAAAGAGACAATGAAAGTACGTCTGTTTTAATAGCAATGCATGTTATGAATTATAATAATATACATTTATGGACATGAAGTGGGGAACCTTACATAACGACTTCGTGAGGTTCTTCGCTCGGGGTGATTGCTAGAGAGATTGATCAGCAACCTGGGTGGGAGCAGTGTTGCGGAACGAACATGTTATTTACTTAAATAGCACGAGAATTCTGGATCAATCTGAAAAATCTCTATCCCTTCCACACACTACTCCTTTCCCCTACCGAGTGAGTCACGCCTACACCGAAAGGGAAATGGCTTAATGGTGTAATAATAATAATAATAATAATAATAATAATAATAATAATAATAATATACAAAGAGCCTCGGTGGCTCAGTTGCTTAGACCCTCGGTCTTCACCTCAGTGGTCCGGGGTTCGATCCCTGAGCCGGTACCTCTGGAAATTTTTCAATGTACCTTTACCGAGATTCTGGTGGTTCGGAACCCACCTTAAGCTGTAGGTCCCCCCATCGTGTACTTGACTGCAACCCAGTCCGTCAATGATGGGGTAAAACCAGGCTTTGTCCAATATGTCTGGGCAGACTGCTTTCATCAGATCACTTGATTGCATTATAAAAATGCGTCCGTGACTGATGATATATACCGGGACAGCCCCGTGCAAAATGATCAAATAAAAATCCAACTCTAACCAAAAATGCCTTCGACATGTTGGGCAGTATAAGCCTGTGACAACATTTCAATAATAATATACAAGTTGAGATACAAATTCGAGTGCGAAGCACGAGATACGTGATGAGAATATATTCGCTAAAGCCAAAGGAGCTTTAACAAAAAAGAAGTCACTATCACCAAATCACTGTTGTCGACGTTTTGACCTTTACTTTAAAAAAATCTGTGCACAAGTGTAAGAAATATACAGAGACCGAGCGCGGAGCCCGAGAGAGAGATAAAACTGCCCTTCCACGTTAACTTGTGCAGCAGAACATATATATGTATGAAAATGCATAGAAACCCAGACGGCAAACATATTCAGAAATAGCCCTCAATTAGTTCTGAAGTCAGAATACAATATGAATTACGTCATTGAATTCGTAAACTATAGATAATTATTATAAAAAGAATGATATTTATCCATTTTTAACTAATTTTGAGTTCGTACAAGTATTCTTAAAGAATCTCTAATGAGTTCTAAAGTATTTCGAAATTGAACATTTTACGACCGCTCGAAGTAATTCTTAAAGAAACTCAAATGAATAAATCACGAACTATCGGCGAATCCTTTTCTAACTAAATTTTCATGAAAAAAATGAATGAAGAAAAAATTAATGTCAATTTTTTAAAGTATTTAATCAAGTATACCAAAATTATTGAAATGGAACTTTGTAACAGAATTATCAAAGTATTCCTATTTCGATCTTTTGACATTATATACGAGAATTCGTATCATTTATTTGAAACTCCTAAGCAACGCTCTAAAAATTGACTTTTAATACGTCACGATCAAGCCATTTAAATATAATATTATAATAATTGAGAACAAAAATCTTTTCAGAAGTAGAGTATTATTTCAAACAGGTCAAAAATGAAAAAGTCGCATGATACTTTTGATTCTAGACTTTGAATGATCCGCTAAATTTGCATCGGTTATTAAATTGTGCAGTGTTATATCCATTTTATTTAATTTTACTGTACTTGCGTCAGCGAAATATTTTAAACGAGACGCAGATCCCTTTGGTCTCTCACGTTGATTAGGAGTCCTCTACGCAGGCCGATTTTCGTGCGAAAACTTTACTTTGCTCTATTTATTTATTTTTTGTAATGGATGCTTTGACATCACATTTGGAAGGTGGAAAAACTTTATGAAATCAATATTTTCGCATTTTTCATTTAAAATGAAATTTATTATCAAAAATTTGTTGTTCATTGAATTGTTTTATAAAAATGAAACCCGAGTATCAAGTAAATAAACAAGCAAGAGTATTAAATTTTAAGTCTTCTAGGTATTTATGAAAGAACTTTGGTTTTTTTGGGTGGCATTCTGACATTCTTTTTTGGGTTCAAATCTAACCAATCGGACTATTTTTATATTGACAAGAAATCGAATCATTGCTCAAAGATTTTAAGTAATTTTGAAGAATTTTTAAGGAATTTCAGTAGAATTTAAATGAGTTTTAAGATTTCAAAGTAATTTTAAAATATGAATAATTTTCTTGAATTCTTTAAAGTCTGTTAAATCTATTGAAATCTTCGGACATTTGTAGAAATCCTTTAAAATCGATAAAATTTCTTAAAATATATATTGATTCCTCTAAAATCTTTTAAAATATCTTGGAATATTTTTGACGTAAGTTTAAATCTTGTTTAATCACATAAAATATTCAATAATAATTTGTAATATATCTAAAATCTTAGTACATATATTATTATAAGCTTAGCAACATTTTTTATATAATGGTTCACACAAATTTGCAAACGGGTCTGCATAGCTGTAGGTTATACTTCAGATTTTAGTTTTCATAGAGAAAGGTGGGGCGCGACGGAACAGGCGGGTAAAATAAAAGGCTACTATATCTGGAAAAATATTCACACTTCAAGTTTGATATTAATTTATAAAATTAAAATAAGTCTAATAAGTTGAGGAAAGTGCAAAAAGAATTTATATTTTATGTGAATTGTATCAGAAATTAAGTGCAAATTTTTAGTACTTCATAACTCAAGAATGGTATTATTTTCGAGAGAAAATAAACTATTAATAATGTTATTATTCCCTCTTCCCTTAAAAGAGTTTCAAAAAATGAAGTTTAAATTTTCTGTTGTTGACATTAAATTTAATTATAAACTATTTAGATATGAAGATTACGGATTTGAAATAAAATTGTCGTTGGGGGCGAGATGCAACACGCTGAATGGGGCGGAAAAGAACACCGGAACATCCGCGAATTTTACCTGTCGCAGTCACTGTCAGTGTAGCCGGCCCCCGGTCGGGTTAGTTGAGAGATATTTGTAAGAAATAAAAAGTGATAAAGTACGTGATTGAAGTTATTACAATGCGAAATTATAAAAGGAAGACTGGTAGACGAAACTGGCCTGAGAAAAGTTTGAAAAGGGCAATCGAAAGCATGAGAAACAGTGAGTTAAATTACCGCCGAGCTGAAAGTAAATACGAAGCTGCGGCATCAACACTTTGTCGCAAACTTGCTAAATATGTGCAAAATAATAGAAAAGAAACGGTTAGCGAAGGAAGTTTAATTTTCTTTTCGTTAATTCTTTATGTACGAAAACTTAAGTTCCTGTTTGTGCTATATTAAAAAATAATAATAACCACCAAACAAATAAAAGTTGTATTCAAATTTAGTTTTTTATCCTCTTATCCACGTAACTTTCAAGTAATATAGATATTTTTCTTTAAAATTGATTTCAAGATTAATTTTTATTATTTTACATTTCTTTAATGTCTTTCATCCTTCCTCTGCCTTAATTATTTAGCTTATGTTCTGGCTAAAGTACGTATTTTAACATTATATCTCTTCGAGTTGGTGTTCCATGGCATAAATTTTGATTTGTTGCTTACTTTTTATTAATTCTCAAAATTATTTACAAATTAAAATTGATATTCCAATTGTTCCATACCGCCCCATCATGCGTTCTGTTTTACCCGCCGCGCCGCGTATTCCATAGCGCCCCACCTAACATACAGTATTTGATACTTAATTTATGAAAAATTAGTTCGCTCTATTTACAAAAACATATGCGCAATTTGTAAATGATAAATTGGAGAAAATTTTAACTAATAATTGTTTCTACAAGTTCTCGCATGTTACAGCCTAATTAGCGTCAAAGATTTTGTGAACCGTCTCGACCCACCTTCCCCTACTTGAAGCTAGGTTAGCCGCGAGGCTTTATGCGTTGGCAATGCGAAACATATAGGGTTCGAACCCCCACGGCAAATAAAAATGTTCATAGCGTGCGGTTATAAATAGTGTATTGATTGAGTAATAGCAAATAATTGCGTACTTCAACATGTGAACAAATATTAAAATATAAAGTAATAATATAATAATACAAAAGATTAATTTTTTGTGAAAAATTGGTTTCGAGACTTCTTCGATATTAAAACTGAATTGATAAATAATTCAATTAACATCGCGTTAACATACATAAGAAGACTGTTGTCATTCATTATGTATTCAATTTCATTACGTACTAATATTCATGTATTAGTCACATGAAGCAACATTTTTTTCAAAAAATTAAAACTTTTAATTAAAATATTTCTGGTTATCATCCATTTTTTCATAAAAAACAAAACTTTTCCTCGAAACTGATACCATCTACAATAATCCTACGTTTTTCAAAAGTATACCTACATTTTGTAGTCTGAAACCTTTTCTTTTCGTGCCTGTAGTAATTTAATTTTAACTTAAAATAACTTAATTGGAAATTCAAAATATTAAGGTGGCCTTCGAAAGCTTCGAGTTTACTTATATTAAATCTCCATTAGTGAAATTCACGAATGGATTATAATGAGACTGATCGTGTACCAATCGGTTTCCCCGATCGGGTGTCCCGACCTGGCCCCGATCTGGGCGTGTTTCATCCGCGATCTGGCCCCAACCAGGACCCGATCTGGACTGGTCTGACGCCGATCGGGGCCAGATCGAAATTTCTGCACGGGAATGTGAAAATGATTTAGAACTCCAAATTAATGACATGATACTTGAAAGTTTCCCTTTCCTTCTAATTTCCCGAAAAAACTACCCTTCCACGTGAAAGTATGCAGCAGAACATATATATGTATGAATTGTATATTGTATATTATCAGAAAGCCAAAAAGAGCAAAAAAATATAAACTAACAGTATTTTCTAAGTTGTATTATTTTCTATGTTTCTTTCATACATATATATGTTCTGCTGCTTACGTTCGCGTGAAAAGGTAGTTTTGGGGAAAATCTTGATGAGAATGAAATTTTCAAGTCTCATGTAATTAATTTGTAGTTCTAAATCATTTTTACATTGTTCAGGGTGATTTTGAAATTTTTTAAACGCTTTTGATTACGAGAGGAAGGTATGTAGTCTTAGGGGTAGTTTTTCAAGTACATATTATATATTATCGGAAACCCGAAAAAGAGCAAAAAATATCAATTAACAGTGTTTTCTAATTTTTATTATTTTTTATGTTTTTTGAATACATATATATGGTCCACTGTACACGTTCAAGTGGAAGGGTCGTTTATGGGGACATTATATAGGGGAGGGAGGGAAATTTGCAAGTGTCATGTAATTATTTGGAGTTCTAAATCAATTTTGCATTGTTCAAAGAGGTTTTCCAACTTTTAAAACGTTTTTGATCACAAGGGCTAGGTGAGTGAGTCTTTGGGGTAGTTTTTGAAAAACATATTATATATTATCGGAGAGTTGAAAAAGAGCAAAAAAATATCATTTAACAGTGTTTTCTAAGTTGTATTATTTTTTGTTTTTTAATACATATAAATGTTCTGCTGCATACTTTTACGTGGAAAAATAGTTTCTTCGGGAAATCATAAAGAGGGGGAAATTTCAAGTTTCATGTAGTTAATTTGAAGTTCTTAATCATTCTTACATTGTTCAAAGTGGTTTTCCAACTTTTAAAACGTCTTTGATCATGAAGGATGTGTACATATCACTTAGGGGTAGTTTTTGTGGAACGTATTATATATTATCGGAGGGCAAAAAAAGCAACAAAATATCAACTACCAGTGTTTTCTAAGTTTATTATTTTTTATGCTTATTTCATACATATATATGTTCTGCTGCATACGTTCAAGCGGAAGAGCAGTTTTTTCGGGAAATTATATTATATATAAAAAGGGAAACTGTCAAGTGTCATGTAATTAATTTAGAGTTCTAAATCATTTTCACATTGTTCAAGGTGGTTTTCCAACTTTTAAAACGTTTTTGATCACGAGGGGTGGGTATGTATGACTTAGGGGTAGTTTTTAGGGAACGTATTATGTATTATCGGAGAGCAAAAAAGAGCCAAATAATGTCAGCTAGCAGTGTTTTCTCTACTATATTATTTTTTATGCTTATTTCATACATACAGGGTGGACACGCTGGGGCTTACCAAAATGTATGCGACCCCACATACACTCCCATAAGAATAGAATTAGCGTGTAAAACGGGTTGCATACTTTTTGGTAAGCCGCAGCGTGTCCACCCCGTATATATGTTCCGCTGCATACGTTCAAGCGGAAGGGTAGTTTTTTCGGAAATCATATTATATATAAAAAGGGAGACTTTCAAGTGTCATGTAATTAATATGGAATTCTAAATCATTTTTACATTGTTCAAGGTGGTTTTCAAAACGTTTTTGATCACGAGGGGTAGGTGTGTACGTGTTTCGGGTATTTTTTGGGCAACGTATTAAATATTATCGGAGAGCCAAAGAAGAGCAAAAAATATCAACTAACAGTGTTTTCTAAGTTGAATTATTTTTTATGCATTTTCATGCATATACATACATATATGTTCTGCTGCATACGTTCACGTGGAAGGGTAGTTTTTTGGGGAAATGATAAAAAAGGGGAAATTTTAAGATGTCATTTCATTAATGTGGAGCCCGAAATCATGTTTACATTGTTGAAGGTGGTTTTCCCACTTTCAAAATGTTTTTGATCACGAGGGGTAGGTGTGTAAGGCTTTGGGCTAGTTTTTTGAGAAACGTAATATATTTCATCAGAGAGCAGAAAAAAGCAAAAAAATCTCCACTAATCGTTCATCTGCTATAATAATTTTTAGTGAGTTTTCGTAGGTGGGGGCGCTGAGTGGACAACTGCTAATGCCGCCACCCTTTTCTCCGAAATTTAAGGAGCAAACCAATTTTTTTAGCATAAAATTTGCAAAAAAATATGGCGTATTCCATTCTTCTATTTGCCTTGGTGGCGGCGCTGAGTGGACGGATTTATCATCTCGTAGTTCCTTACTATTTTCAGGAGAAGATCTCTGCTATAGGGCGTATCGGAAAAAATAAAGTTGTTTGCGCGAAATTCTAATATCAATGAAAAATTTATTTTGGGAGTCAGAAACCGTCCCCGAATGTTGAATAAAAAAAATTCCTTCTGTTTCCGCGTCGTAGATATAGCTTCATGTTACTTTTATGGACACGACAGGTAAAACGGCGTTTGCTTCTCTTAAGTCGAGCATTGTCTTGGCTAAGACGACGTTTACTAAACTCAAGACGAGCCTTGTCATGGCTGAGATTATCGAACCTTTTTTGGCTCATAAATGAGATTAAAATTGATGAATGAAAGATCTGTAACTATTAAATCAGTTATTTTTAATTTAAAAATTCAGAATCGGTGGATCGGAACGAGTATAACCCTCAAAAAAGTTCTTCAAAAAATAAAAATTTAATTTTTCTAGAAAGATCTCCTAAGCCGTTAGAAATAGCTAAAAACAAACAACATTTTCGGTATCATCGCTAGCTTTTTCTTTGAATTATTGTATTCTCGAAATTGCTTTCTCTGGATATGGTTTGCAAACTGGCATTTGATCAGCTCCTAGAATTACTTCTGAGTCAATTTAATGGTATAGGTGTATCAGAAAGATATCTTGAGGCAATTTAACTTTCCCAAATTTTAATTAATAAAGTCATTAGGGAGTTTTTTTTACTTTAGAAAATACTTTCTCTGACATCATCTCAAAATTTCGTTTGATCAATCGATAATTAATAGAGGACAACCTCCAATGGAAAAGATAACATCTGAAATAAAATTTACAGAATTGGTGTCTTCACATCTAACAGCATAATTTACTTAAAGTTGAAAGAGGGCTCAAACAAATACATTAAAATAACATTTCGAGTAGCTTTGAATTACACTCAAACATTCTTATTTTCTGATAAGATACCAATAATGTATGAACTTACTTTTCAGATCTGATGAAATGAATAATTATAGAATAATATCAGAAAAATTGGAATAAAAATTCCAACCTAAAATTTCGCTTCTACATTTCTTTTCGATGCACTACTATCCTGAACGATTTTTTAATTTATTTCAATAGTTGATCAAACGAAATTTTGAGATGAGGCACAGAGAAAACATTTTCTAGAATAAAAAAATTCCTAAAACTTTACAAATTAAAATTTGGGCTTGTTAAAGTTCTTCGACATTTTTTGCATACACCGATACCATCAAAATTACTTAAAATTGATTTTACCGACTGATAAAATGCCAGTTTGGAAATCAGATCCAGATATAGCAATTTCGAAAATAGTATAATAAAAAAAATTGGAATGTAAATATCAGCCTAATATTTCTCTTCTAGATTTATTACTGATACAATCCTATCACCAACAAGTGTTCAATTTATTTTATTGGTTGATCAAACTAAATTTTGAGATGAGGTCCAGAGAAAACATTTTCGAAAATAAAAGTCTCCGAAAACTTTATTAATTATAATCCGGGCTAGTCAAATTGCTTCGAGATTTTTTTTATACACCGATACCCTTAAAATTACTTAAAATTGATTTTACCGACTGATCAAATGCCAATTTGGAAATCAGATCCAGATATAGCAAGTTCGAAAATAGAATAATTTAAAAAAATTGGAATGTTTATATCGGCCTAAAATTTCTATTCTAGATTTATTACTGGTACAATCCTATCACCAACAAGTGTTTAATTTATTTTATTGGTTGATCAAACCAAATTTTGAGATGAGGTCCAAAGAAAACATTTTCTAAAATAAAAAAATCCCTAAAAATTGTATCAATTGAAATTCGGGCAAGTCAAATTGTTTCGAGATACCTTTTTGATATGCCTTTACCATTCAAATCACTCAGATAATTAATTTTGGACTGATCAATCCCCAATCTTGGAATAAGGTCCAGAGATAACGATTTTTCAACAATGTTGATTAAAATGCACCAATTCTATCTGCATTTCCTGATGTCTATTTCTCCTAGGATCGATCTGTATAAAAAACAATGGCAATCAAATTTTAAATTCAGAAATAATGTTCAACTTATTAAAATGATTAATAAGTAATGATTGTTAAATTGTTAATAAGTAATTATTATTTAAATTATTACTGCCGACACTGTCAGTGATAAACATACAAAACCATCAAACATTTCTTTGGTAAAGAATAATCAATCGAAAGTATAATAAACATGCCGGGTCAATCTGTCATTATTTCGAAGTTATGTTCAGATTCACCTGTTTGCCCTAATCGCTGTACGTAAATGTAGTTAATGTCAATTTAAAGTTTACGTATGTAATATTTCATTCACTTTATTTAAAACTTATCCTGTCTATTCATAACATACCTATTCTTATGCCGTAAATAAGCTGTAAACGCAATTCACTCTTCGCCCACTGGAAGTGCAGAATATTATTACTATTTTATAGTATTTGTCATTCAGCAGACATTCCATAATGTTATTGGAGCAGAAAAAAATTGACGTGAACTTCTCAGTTCACATGTCTCATTTCAATATTAATTAAATACTTTTATTTTTTGTAATTACATCGTATGTGATTTTTTAGTGGTTTGAGTTTGAAAAATGGATTTGTTAAGCGAATGCCCAATCATTGGAAAATACAGTGAATTAAGTAACCGGAAATTACCTACACGCTTGGATGTAATGAGATACTATTTTTTGTTGTAACAAAGATTGTTAAAACAGATCCAGATGAGTTGAAGAAATGAAAAAAGTCGGATGGAAAAGATAAAGAAAAATCCTGGTAAAAAAGCAAATTAAATGCGTTTCGTGCAAATAAATCAAAGTTATTTGTAATCTGGCTTGTAAGTGTGATAATGCTTTATGCACTTCTGAGATAGATCTTTCTGGAGCAGCCAGAGTTTTTCTCTTAGATCAGCGACCTTCCAGGCGAATGAGAAAATCATTTACGTCTCTTATGTAAATTGATTCGAAAGAATCAGATCATCATGAAGTACAATGGAAGCGTTTGATAACAGATGTACTTCAATTGAAGGTGAAAGTTCTTACTGTGGCCACCGATCTACAGCATTTTTGCGCACAAGTTATACATACGTTATTTCTATTGCATATATACCTAGAAATAAGAATAAGAACGAAAAATAGTTCTGAATTTGCTTTTATGTGTAAAAAATGGAAAATTCAAATCAATGAAAATACATAAAAAAATGGACACAGAGATGATTTATTAAAAGATACACAAACATCAATTTATGATTAATCCTTATATTAGAAGTTTTAAAATAGAGTCCAAGTGTTTAAAAATGAACAGTTTTACTTTTCCTGTCATGTTCAGTAGAAGTTTTTCTTATTAACCCCCAAATATAGTCCCCCATCATTCTTTCAGTATACTGGCCTTGGTAACGTTTCTCAAATTGCATTATATCTTGATGGAAGCGTTCCCCTTATTCTTTCGAATAAGCTTCCATATTTTCTTTAAATTTATCTAAATGAGAATGTAACATGTGCATCTTTAGAGACATTCTACATCCAATGATGGAAAAATTCAGAATCATGTCAGTGATCAGCTCGTAATAATTTTCAGCTCTATGGTTTTCAAGAAAACCATAAACTACTGCCTTAAAACTGTTCCAGACACTTTTTTCCTCATTTCTGAGTAACTGCGGGAAAACATCACAATCCATAATTTTTTTATTTGAGGGCCTACAAAGATTGCAGCTTTAATTTTTGCCTCTGAAAGCTTCGGAAAAAAATCCTTCAAATATTTGAAAGCTTCAGACTCATGATTAAGAGCCTTTACAAATTGTTTAATAAGACCCAATTTAATATGCAATGGCGGCATTAATATAGTTTTGGATCGACAATTGTTTCCCATTTAATATTTCATTTTCCCACTTCGTACTCAGTACGTACAGACCAATATTTTTGGCGGTAGTGAGCGGCATCATTTCTACTATCCCACAGGCAAAGGTAACAGGAGTATTTAGTATATCCACCTTGCATTCCAGTCAAAAAACACACCATCTTGAAGTTTCCAATAACTGCTCACTTATATTCCATATATTTAATTGCAGATAATAGCATTGTAAGACTGTTATAATTTTCTTTGAGATGTACGGAATGTGTCAGTGGAGTAGATGGAAATTTCTTCCCATTGTGTAGTATAACAGCTTTTAGACTTTTTGTTGATTTGTCAATAAAGAGGCGCCATTCAGTTGTATGACATGGAATGCCAATTTCTTCAAATAAACCTTTCACTTCATGACAAGAACAGAGTCCATCTTCCTTACTGAAGAAGCAAGAAAATTCTCCATGACGTATTCTTTGATGGGATATTCGAACATTAGAATGAAGTAAAATCCATTGTTTTAACCGCGATGATAACAACTGGTTCGAATTCAAAAACGAATTCGGAATGTAGGGATACAGATGAACTCTGTGATTGATCGCTGCCTTAAGAGAGTAGTTGATTTTCCAACACAGGCGGAGCAGGTACAGGATTTTTTTCTGTATGTGGTATTGGAGCTGATGTCGATGGTAGATCAGGATAGTACGTTTTCTTTGAATTTTTACCACTGAGTGGATTCACAATGCAAAAATAACAGTCTATGTGATAATCACTAGGCTCCCTCCAAATTCTCGGCACTGCAAACTGCATTGCTCTTCTTTCACCTCGGTACCAACCTACAATAAAACCTACAATAAAAAAATTGTCATAATAAAATAGTTAATACAATAAAAAATAGAAAATATACTCACCGTCCAGAATGTATCTGCAAGAGTTACATGACACATGTGGAGCCCACTTCTTATCTTGATTTTTAATAGGTAGATGGAAGTAAGCTTGATATGCCTCGCAAATCTTTAAATTTGTACTTAAATAAAACTTTTTCTCCCTTTGTTCAATATATTTCTCGCAAATATAGCAAAATGAGTCAGCGTCTCGTTCACAACTTCTCAAAGCCATTTTGTACAGCTTGATACAGCGAAAAAAATATGAAACACGTTATTCCGCTGTAATATGCAAACACATACTGTCGTCCAAACAGTGATCCCAGATCTGAATCGAGACGTGGTCCAATACTATGACACGTATATTATCGTGTGAATATGGTAGAAGACGATATAAATGCCTGGGTTGCGGGCGCAACCCATTTCTCCTCTTCTGAATTTGAAAACTCGAAGGTGCACGATTGCCGATCGGAACACTTCGGCGGTTCTATTTATATCTCTATCTGCTTTGAAATAAAACGAAGAGATTGGGATTTTAATATTTCCAGATTTCGATGCTGGGCTGGCGATTCTCACGATTTGAATACTTCACGCGCCTCTTTATATGCGTGTATTTTGAGGTTACGTTACTTCAAGTATAAAATATAAATTATATAAATATTACATTTTTCGGTTGAATTATCAACTGTAAATATTTTTTGGCTGCAAAGTCATTTGTTGTAAATGCAACTATATTGTTAAAAATTAAAATTATAATTTTTGGATGGAAAATTCAACTATTCACTTAAAGTTGAACTACTTAGTAAAAAAATTAATTTTTTCTTATTAAGGATTCATAATTATAGTTGAAAATTCAACTATTTGCATTTAAATTAGGTTAAAAATTCAAGTTTTTTGTAGATAATACTCTTTTTGACTTTAAAATTAAAAAATTTATTAAAATTAAATTGACCCTTTTTAGTAGAAATTTAATCTTTTTGATTGAAAATGTATCATTTTTGGTCCAAAATGCAACTGTTTAGTTAAAATATGAACTGTACATCTTCTTGGGTTTAAAAGTCGATTATTTCACTAAGAGTTGAACGACTTTGTAAAAAAAATACGTTTTTTTAACAAGGTTTTATAATTATGGTTAAAATTTTAACTTTGTTGAAAATAAATTTTTTCCGTTAAAAATTAATTATCTTTATCTGAAAATGTAACTATTACAGGATTGATTAAAAATTAATCGTATATATTGGTTAAGTTTGAAAATCGTTTTTTTTATAGAACATTTATCTTCTTGGTCAAAAATTTGAAAAAATTTGAAATTTTAACAATTTTGTTGAAAATTCGTTTTTTTTCCTTGTTCAATTCAATTTTTTATTACAGCTTTTATCTGGAAATTGAACTATTCTATTTTTGGTTAAACTTTATCCTGTAAATTGTATTAGTTAAAACACCAATTATTTGTTAGAAAATTAATTTATTTGATTTCGATTATGACTTGAAATACTATTTGTTAAATTAATAGTTGTTAAATTCTCAACCAATAACATGAATTTTCGACCAAGAAAATTATTGATCCACAAAAAAAGACAAATTTCAAACAAAAAACATGAATTTTCAACGAAATTATTTAATTTTAAAGTCAAAAAAACGAATTATCTACAAAAAGATGAGTTTTTCAGCGAAAAATATGATTTTTCAATCAAAGAGTTAAACTTGCAACCAAATAGTTAAATTTTTAACCATAATTATAAAACCTTGTTGAAAAAACAGTATTTTTTTATACAGTAATTCAACTCTTAGTGAAATAACCGACTTTTAAGCCCAAGAAGATGTACAGTTCATATTTCAACCAAACAATTGCATTTTTGTCAAAAATGCATTTTCAATTCTTAATATCTTAAATTAAATTTAAAACATTTTATTTTAAAATTATTTCACTTAAAAAAATCATAATCGAAAACAAATAAATTAATTTTCTATCAGATAAATTTTCGACCAAAAAAATTAATGATCTACAAAAAAAGATAAATTTTAAACAAAATGCATGAATTTTCAACGCACATATTTAATTTTAAAGTCAAAAATAAAGGAAAGTGAAGGAAGAAGGGTGAGTGAAGGCAAAGGTGTGATGGGTGAAAGTGAGTGGTTTGAAGTGAAAATTTGGAGCGTGTGAAGTTTTTGAGTTTAGGAGTGAAAAAATAGTTGCTTGGTTAGGGGGGCAAGAGGTAGGAAATAAAGGCGGGAAACGTCACAGAGCTTTGGGTAAGGTAGTATGCCGACGACGCGAAGTCCACAAACTGGCGCCAGAGGGCAACAGTTACTGGACGATCGCACAGAGCAGAAAACCGTAGTGGCTGCAACAGCTGACGTTGGTGAAAGCATTGAAAGTGGGGGGATGGGTGACGTTGATCGCAGCGACAGCAACGATGATGAAAGTGCCGAGAAGTCGACCCGGGTGGGGAGGGTAGCAGATTCAGGTACAGACAAGCAACGGGGAAGGCCCTCAAATTTACAGCGCCTTAACAAGCTAGGCAACGCGGGTTCGAACAGAAGTCTGGACGAATGGCAAAAAAAGGCAAGCGCGACTAGCAGTGAAGGAGAGGAAAAAAGGAAAAGAGTGGCTGGGGAAGATGAGGTAGAAAGGGACCAGGAGAACAAGAGAGTGAGAATTAAAAGGAAAACACCAGAGAGAGAGGGGGGATGGGGGAATGTTTGAAAAATTGGAAGCTCTTATTAAAGGCTTTAGAGAGGAAACAAGAAAGAGATTGGATGAAATGAATAGGGATATAAATAGGCAGGGAACCGATGTAAGGGGGGAAGTGAAAAAGGTCAGAGAAAAATGGGAAGAATGGGATAAACGTTGGAAGGAGGAGAAAGACAAGGTTTGGGGTAAGCTAGAGAGCATTGAGAATAGAGAGAGGTTGACGAACAGAGATCTAGAGAAATAAAGCAGTTGGAAGAGCGGGTATCCAGTCTAGAAATTAGGAATGAGAATATGGGGAAAAACAGAAAATGAGGAAATAGTTCAAGGGAATGAAAAGAACGTCCGAAGTGAGAATGAAAGGTTGAAGAAAAGACTCAGTGAGATCGAAAGTAGATTAGAAGGGGAAGAAAGGGCAAAGAGGAAAAATAACATAGTAGTCAAGAGATTAAAAGTGGAGAGTGAAACAGGCGAAGTGAAAATAACAAATCTTTTTCGAGATATTAGAGTGCAGGCAAGGGTAGAAGGAGTCAAGAGAATAGGAGGGTCAAAAGAAGGAAAAGAAGGAATGTTTCTAGTAAAAGTGGGAAGTGAGGAGGAGAAAAAGAAAATTATGGAGAGAAAAAAATTATTGAGAGGAAGAAGGGAAAGAATTGAAGAAGATCTGACATGGAGGGAGAGGAAAAGTAGATGGCTAATAGAGCAGAGGGCTTGGCTAGAGAGGAAAAAGGGCCATATGGTATGGATAGGGTGATACAGGTTATGGATAAATGGGGAGGAATGGTGCTGGGATGAAGAATTAGAAGAATTAAGGAAAAAAGGAAAAAGTCTTGAGAAAGGTAGGGGGAAGGGAGACGAAAAAGAGGCTAGAAATAAATCAGAGGGGTTTCCAAGCGGCAAAGGGGAAACAAAGTAAAGAGGAAAGAAGAGGGAGGGGAAGAGAGAAACGTGAAAATAGCTTTCTGGAATGTGTCAGGTTTGAAGAACAAGAACAAAGGATTCTGGGAGGAGTTAGAAAAGTGGGATGTGATTATGATGAGTGTAACTTGGGCAGATGAGAAGGACTGGAAGGGAATAAAAAAGGTGTTACCGAAAGGTTATGTGTGGACAATGCAAGAAAGGAACACGTTAAAGGGAGAGGGATGGGCGGCATGGTGTCAGGGGTGAAAAAAGAATTAGCAGTAAAAGGGATGAAAGATGGGAACATGGAGGAAAAGGATGGAACAATGATAAGAAAAATTATAATTGGGAAAGTAGAAATAGCAGTGGTGTCTGTATACAGAAGAAGAGGGGAA
>NC_046665.1:33692715-33694808 GCF_010883055.1 Belonocnema kinseyi | reverse complement strand
TGCTAGACTGCTAGGATGCCAGCTTTATCCCTGTTCACAGAGTCCTTATGCCGCATATGCACACTCTGTGGTGCCAGAAAGACCCGGGGCTTCAGCACGTTTTTCATGAGTCATTGCGAAATCAACGTTCCCACCTTTAGAGTTGTGAGTCCATGAAACGACTCATTGAAACCTTGAAAATTTCATGAAACAATGAAGCGTTTCACGGGATCAAAGTTTCTGAAACTTTTGAAAGTTTCACAAATACACGTCTGCGCTTGCGCACTCATGTCAGGTTGAGGTTAGGTCATTTAATGGCGTTGAACAGTCGAATAACGAATAATCGTGTTAAAACTTGAAAGATTTACGAGCAAATTCAAATACAAATAAATACAAGTTAATGTGCAATGACCGACTTACCCAGGAAGGTTTTAAGAATGGTTCGGGTTTCTACGTAAGATATTTATTTAAAATCTTGGAAGATGAGTTAATGAAGATTAAAACATATTTTTGAAAGAACAATTTATATAAATAAACCTGACAGTTCAATAAAATATCAGGGTGTCATTTTATTCGCTTCAATTCAAGGTTTCTACAGTTTTATTAAAATCTTTTTGAAAATTGAACATTTTAAAATTAAATATGTATTAAATAAGAAATTTATTTTCATTTCATCGAAATCAATTTGCGAATTTTTTAAATAAAATATTTCTTAATTACATGTTTCTAAGAATTAACACGTGATTTATTGTTTTTAATTAGTTGAAACAATTGGGTTTGAAACAAAAAGGATACAGTTGAATGTTTATACATAAGGGAGCGTTCACTTATGATGTCACGCACCGAGGGCAGGGGGGGGGTTGTCAAGCGTGACATTTGAAAAGGGGGGGGGTCAAAAGAACGTGATGTAATATTATAGGTGGGGTTTCGTCAATTCGCGACTGAGCGTGACAAAGGAGCCGGGGGTTTAAAAAAGATTGAAATAAAGAGTGACTTCATATGTGAACGCTCCCTAATACTTGATAGTATTTTTTCTGATTTTGAATTTTCCCGCCCTAATGCTTGAAACTTTGGAAACTTTGAAACGTTTTCAGAGTTTCATGAAACTTTTTATTTGGTCAAAGTTTCATGAAACTTTACAACCCTACCCAGAAAACTGGATGAACCGCTACATGAACAAGCTACAGGCGAAGATGAGGAAGTGACATTGAGAACAACCGCGGAAAGGAGGAATCTTCTAAGAGATATAGTGATTTCAGGAGAAGGAAGAAAATTAACATACATGTTTCTCCTAAGCTTCAAGATCTGACTGAAATGGATGCCTCCCTTCGAGAGAATATCTCGAAGGATTTCGACCTCTGGACCAACAATTCCTAGTTTATGGTGCTGCAAGAGCTTTGGCTGATTTAAATAGAAGGCTAAAACTTACGATAGATCTAAAGACAAAATAGACGCATGCATCATCTGAACAATAAGATTGGATGTGCAAGACAGAATTACTACCGGGTCCAGTGTGTGATTGACTACATAACATCTGGTAGACAGTTCACGGAAAGGTTTGAAAGTTAATATGCATGTGCAGAATGCCGATATTAAAATTATTTTTATTGATTTTGGATTACAAGGAAATATATAAAAATGATATATTGCTCTTTATTTCACAACAAAATTAATTTTCGTTATCTAAATGAGGTATAAATGTTTTCGAGTGTACTTAGATTTACACTTTTACATTGAGGAGGTAATTTAAATAATTTTTATACGGCTAGAATACAGAAGCCCGTGTAAAAATTATGACCGGGTTCGGTCCGGATTCCGGCAGGGTTGCCCTGCTTGTATCCGGAATCTGCCCAGGCTGCCCGGTCGGATTCTGGTTGGTTTCATCACGTTGCGCTGGTCAGATCCCGGCCGGGTTACCCGATCAGATCCCGAATACAAATAGGGTAACCCGGTCGGAATCCAACCGGTTTTTGACTGGGCTCCTCGATCGCATTTTACTGGAGCCTTTTTATCACAGCGAACATATTCTACCAACTGGTAGAGATAAGATTCTTTGTCAGCACTTATTTCCACCTGTAAAAAGATGTTGGAATTTCAATTTAAGAACTGCATTC
>NC_046665.1:33681180-33692615 GCF_010883055.1 Belonocnema kinseyi | reverse complement strand
TTGGAGAATGAGGGTCTGGTTGTTTGATGCGTTGGTGTGGGCGGTGTTGTGTTATGGTGTGGAAATCTGGGGATGGAAGGAACATAGGAAAGTAGAGAGTATGCATGAGCGATTCCTGAGGTGGGAGAAGGAGTGAGAGCATGCAAATATTGGATGAATGAAGAGGAGAATTTATGCAGAGTATGTGGATACGAAATGGAGTCATGGGCACATGTATTAGAGAGATGTACAGGAGAGGAAGAGGGACAGTTGAGTGTGGATGAGTGTGTAAGATGGATCTCGGATGGTAGTGGACAGGGAGTGATGTGGATGAAGAAATTGGATGAAGTAAGGGAATGCAAGGGAGTAGGGCAGAGCCAAACGCGTGATCCTGAAAAGGGACAGTAAAAAACGAAAATTGTTTTCAATATCGTGGAAAATGCATTTTTTTTATGTTAAGAGGAAACGGAAGTCCTGGAAGCTCGCTCATTTTAGTAATTAATATCACTACTGTTACTATTGTTTATCCTACGTAATGCGAAAGAGTAGAATATAAGTAGTAGTTAAGTTAGACTAAGGATGGAATTGTAAATATATGTACAGGGAGCTGTGGCCCTCAAACCCGTAAAAGGGAAAGATTAAATACATACATACATTTGTTTTAATAGAAATAATTTTAAAATAAAATGTTTTAAATTTAATTTCAGGTATTAAAAATTGAAAAATAATTGATTTTATAAGATGATTCTCAATCCGTTCAAAATTAAAGAATTAATAGATATTAGTTTATAAAAGTATTTTCAATTATGACTTCAAATATTATTTCAATCTAAAAAAAATTTATTTTTAACCCATTCAATTTGAAATCTTTTAATTAAAAAAAGAAATTTTCATTAATCATCAGAAATATTTGACCGTGCAGTTAAAACAATCCATTACAAACAACTGTTAAAAACTATACAAATTTGAACAGAATGGTTCGAAATAGAAAGCCTTGAATTATTAAATTTGTAATGAGCTAAATTTTAAGTTTGAACGCTATAATTTAAGTTTTTTTACATATTCAAAATTAATTTAAAACTTAAAAATATTTCACATAATTTGAAATACGATGTAGATTTTTGCAGTTAAAAAAAAATTAAGCTTTTTGAGAATTGTAAAATATTTAAAAAGAATAACAAAAACTGTCGTGATTGCTAAGAAAATTAAAAATGATTTTTTATTTTGAAAAATTAATTTTAAGTGAGCATTTGAAAAGATTTTAAAAATTTAAAAAAAAATCAGGGCGATTTTTAAGCAATTTTTTTAGTTTTTTTAGTTTTATGAAAAAAATCTAATTAACAAAATAAATGAAGTTTTAACCCAGAAGTTTACTTTTTAACAAAATAAATTAATCTTCTATCAAATAATTGGTGTTTTAACTAATAAAATGTACAGGATAAAGTTTCAACCAAAAATGGAATAGTTCAATTTCCAGATAAAAACTGTGCTAAAAAATTGAATTGAACAAGAAAAAAACGAATTTTCAACAAAATTGTTAAATTTTCAGGAGAAAAGGTGAATTTTTTACCAAGAAGATTAATTTTCTATAAAAAAAAACGATTTTTTAACTTACCCAATATATATGGTTAATTTGGATTCAATCATGTAATTGCTACATTTTCAGATAAAGATAAATAATTTTTAACAGAAAAATATTAATTTTAAACAAAGTTGTTAAATTGTCAACCAATCAGATGAATTTTTGACCAAGAAAATTAATGATCTACAAAAAAGACAAATTTTAAACAAAATACATGAGTTTTCAACGAAATTATTTAATTTTAAAGTCAAAAAGAAGAATTATCTAAAAAAAGTTGAATTTTTAAGCGAAAAATAGGAGTTTTCAATGAAAGAGTTAAACTTTCAACCAAACAGTTAAATTTTCAACCATAATTAAAAAACCTTGTTAAAAAAAACGTATTTTTTACAAAGTAGTTCAACTCTTAGTGAATTAATCGACTTTTAAACCCAAGAAGATGTACCAAACAAGGTCAATTTCCAACAAAATACATGAACTTTCAACTAAATGATTTAATTTTAAAGTAAAAAGGAGTATTATCTATAAAAAAAAGCTGAATTTTTAACCCAATTTAAAGGTAAATAGTTGAATTTTCAACTATAATTATGAATCCTTAATAAGAAAGAATTAATTTTTTTACTAAGTAGTTCAACTTTAAGTGAATAATCGATTTTTCCACCCAAAAATTATGATTTCAATTTTTAACCATATAGCTGCATTTACAACAAAACGACTTTGCAACCCAAAAATACTTACAGTTGACAATTCAACCGAAAATTGCAATTTTTAATTAAAAAGTATAAATTTTCCATAAAACAATTTAATTTATACAAAGAAAGACGAATTTGTAACGAAATACATGATTTTTTTAAACAAAAGTGGTGTAGATTAATTGTTAGTTTCAAAAATGTATCTTCAACGAAAGAGATGAACCTTCAAATAAAAAAAATATAAATTTTAACAAAGTAGTTTAACTTTTGATAGAATAGGGGACTTTTTTATAAAATATTTACATTTTCAACAAAATAATTAATTTTTCAATAAAATAATTGAGTTTTTATCCAAACGAGATCAATTCCAAAATCGCCAATTTCTTTAATTTCTTTCAAATGCGGATCAACATATAAATAAGACTATTATAATATAACATAATTACAATATTATCATTATTAATATATGTATATATTTATACATATAATAGTAATAATATTTATATAATTTATATTTTATACTTGAAATAACATAACCTCAAAATATACGCATATAAAGAGGCGCGCGAAGTATTAAAATCATGAGAATCGCCAGCATTGAAATCTGGAAATATTAAAATCCCAATCTCTTAATTTATTTTAAAGCAGATAGATATATAAATAGAACCGCCGAAGTACTCCGCCCGGCATTCGTGCACCTTCGAGTTTTCAAATTCAGAAGAGGAGAAGTGGGTTGCGCGCGCAACTCAGGCATTTATATCGTCTCCTACTGTATTCACACGGACATAGCCCTGTCATAGCATTGGACCACATCTCGTTTCAGATCTGGGATCACTGAGGTCTGCTGCTTTACTGGCTTCAGTAATTTTACACGACGTGAGTAAGTAAATTCCGGAAGTAAAAGGTCTAGTTTTTGACAAGAGTGAACTCTGTCTGAAAAGAACAAAAACTTGTCATCAACTTCAGAAAGAGCAGCTCTCTTTGGCTTCAGAAATAAAGGCTGCTTACCTTGATGGAAGAAAAGATGAAACAAAAGTAATTGATGAAACAAGTAAAGGAAAAACACAGCAAACAACAAGAGGAGAAGAACATACTTCTCTAATTTAAGAACGAGGAATTACTTTTTTAGGACACATATCTTTATCTGCTTTAGATGCAAACACGATTACACATGATATCCTTCAGTTTTTCTTTGGCAAAGAAATTAATACCTCCAAACTAGATTGTGTGGGTTGTGATGGCTGTCCTGCGAACATTGGTAAACACGCAGGTACAACTCGATTGCTAGAATTAGAATTGGGTAAACCGCTACAATGGAGTGTCTATCAGCTTCATGGTAATGAGCTATCATTCAAAGCTTTGTTTATAAAACTTGATGGAGGAACTTCTGGTCCTAATAATTTTTCTAGTCCAATCGGAAAAAGCTTAGCTTCTTTTAAAGAACTTCCGGTTATGAACTTCGATGCTGTCTACAGTCTTGATTGGGGGCAATTCAAGTCGAACTCAAGTCAAAGCATTTTTCTTCGGGTGTTCTGAAGATCCTGCGCAAAAAAGTCCAGGGAAATTATTGCACGCCAGGTGGTTGATTAGGATGAATAGAACTCTTCGAACTTACATTGGAACACAGAATCCATCATTTGAGTTAAGAATTTTAGTTCAATACATCATGAGAGTATATGTCCCAATATGGTTCGAAAATAAGTGTCTTAAATAATTTCTGCGAGAAAATCAACTGAAAAATCAAAATTAAGGAAATTCGAGGTTCCTTCGTTGAATTTTGACGCAAAAGTCAACATGGGATTCATTGAATGGAAGAAATGCAAATTTTCGGAACCACCATTAATTAGATCGGTAACAAAAATCTCACCGAATTCACAACGAAGGACGTAACTCATCTCATTTCCAAACACGTTTTTCATCTTCCATGCTATACTCAAGAAGTGGAAGGTGTGTGAAAGAAGTCACCAGTGTCTCCAGAACGTGGGATTTTTCGGCACCCACCACTCTCCCATCTGGGAGCGACGCATTCAAACGTAGTGTGTCGGTGAGTTGATTCTGCTACATTTTGCGTAGGCCAGCCTCCTGTAGAGCCGAAAATGCACGAGCACGATCCCGAGGCCCCCGATTTCACGATTCGTTTTCGGTGGCTACCTGGCTATTTGGAGGAGTTTTTAAATAAACTGAATTTCGCAGGGTGTCAAGACAATGAAAGTTCAGGCCTTTTTGCGCAATTTTGTTGCACATGAAAAAAAAATTGTAAAGATTTTTCAAATAATTTTTTAAGGTTTCACGAAAATGAAAAAAAAAATTCTTTTAAGTTTCTACAAATAATTAATGTAATTTTTTATTTTGAAAAATTGATTTAAAAAATTCCAATACATTTTAAACTATGTTTAAAATGGTCAATAAAGCATCTGAAGATTTTAAGGCGATCTTTTTCATTTTGCCGAATTTCAAAGAAAATCAGGAAAAATTTAAATAGTTTTTAATGATTAGAAGGCTTAGAAGGTCCGACAAGGTTAGAAACAGAACTTTTTCAAGATTGGTAGGAAAATTTTTAAAGACTTTTTGTTTTTAAAAACGTACTTTATGAGAATATTAAAAAAGGTTTTTGAACATGTGAAAGGATTTCCTAAAATTTAAAAGAAGACTGTATAAGATTTTAAAGCAAAATGTTTCAACTTGATAAGATTATAATAAATAGATCAAAATTGAGTATATGCAAAAAATATTAAGAAGAATTGAAGAGATTCAAATCGAATTTTAAACTTAAATTCTGTTAGAAAATTAGATTTCTAAAGAATTCAAACATAAACTTTAGAAACTTTAAAGGAATTCCGAAAGGTTTCAAGGAGGTAAAACTATTTTTCTTAAAATTTCTGGGAAAAATTTAAAAGAATATGAGTCAATTTTTTCACATTTTGAATTAAGGAACATAATTCTTATTAGGTCCTCTTGTACAATTTTGTTACACAATTTTTTAAATTATATGTTGCATTATAAATCTACATTCAAATTTGAGTAAGTCTAAGAGATATTCAGACATTTTGAAAGAATTCAAATATAATTAAAACTTGTAAAGATTTTTCAAGAATTTTGGAAGTTTTCACGAAAACGAAAAAAATGATTTTAGGTTCCTAGAAATAATTAAAATAATTTTTTATTGCGAATGATTAATTTTAGGTGATTATTTTAAAGCATTAAAAAACATTTAAAAAGACGTCAAAAATTGTCATAGTTTCTGAAAAAATTTTAAGGCAATTTTTTTTAATTTTGCAAAATAAAAAAAAAATCATGAAAAATTTGAATAATTTTTAAAGATTAGAAGACCTGACAAGATTAAAAAAAAGAATTATTTTCCTAATAATCGTGTGAAATTTTTTAATGATTTTTTATCTTGAAAAATGTGCTTTAAAAGAAAATTAATGAAGATTTTTAAACACATCAAACAATTTCCTGAAATTTCGAAAAAGAGTGTAAAAGGTTTTAAAATCAACATTTTTTAATTCGATAAAATTAAAAAAGAATTTAAACTTCAGAGGAGTTGTAGAAAAGTAGGATAAACTGACATAAAAAACCTAAAAATTCTTGTAGAACATTAAGAAAGGTGTGTCTGGAAATTTTGTACAATTATCAATCTTTAAAATTAAAATTCGAATGATTTTTTTTAAATTACTTTCAGCACATTTCTTTTCAAGCAGAATCCCCAATTTTAATCGCAAGAGGTTCAATTATTTCCAATCAGAATTAGTAATTACATAAATATTGAACATTAAAAAAAGGTAGCTTGGAATAAGTTGAATGAGATTTAAAAAAAGTTTATTTTAATTACACATAAAAATGGTTAAATTATTTCTAAAATTTTAGAAACATTAAAAATTGTAGTATTTAAATACACTTAACATTTAAGACTTTTATATTAAATTTTGATAAGATATAATAGATATGTATGAAAGATGAAAAAATAAAAATCGATAAACGAAGGACTTTCAGATAATGAAAGATAATGAAAGAATGAATTCTAACAGAAAATTGAAAAAAGATTACAGAAAATTTATTATTATTTACTAAAATGTCTGAAAAGTACGTAAAATATTTTTAAGCAAAATGTTGTAATTTTTCCATATTACTTAACTTTAGAAAAATTAAGGAATATAATTCTTTCAAATTTGAATAATTTTAAGAGATATTCAAAAATTTTGAAACAATTCCAAAATAATTATAACTTGTAAAGATTTTTAAAGGAATAATTAACATGATTTTTTATTTCCAACAATTAATTTGAAAAGATTAATTTTAAACATTTCATAACATTGCAAAAGATTTCAAATATTCTCAAAGCATCTGAAAAACTGTAAAGGCATTTTTTTTAATTTTGCAGAATTAAAGAAAAATCAGGAAAAATTTGAATAATTTTTAAAGATTAGAGATTGGATGGTCTGACAAGATTAGAAAAACAGAATTATTTTTCTAATAATCGTGTTAAGGTTGTTAATAATTTTAATAATAATTCACGCAGATTTTTAAACACATCAAACGATTTCCTAAAATTTAAAAGAAGAGTGTAGAAGATCTTAAAGCAAAATGCATCCAATTTGATAAGATTAAAAAGTTGAAAAAAAGTAAATAATCAAGTGAATTCAGGAAGTATTGAGTAGACTTGATAAGATTCAAAAAAATTTAAACTTTATAAGTGTTTTAGAAACCCAAGATAAACTTTAGGAACTTTAAAAGAATCTCGAAAGGTTTCAGGAGAATAAACATAGTTTCTTAAAATGATTGGAAAAATTTAGAAGATTATACGGAAATTTTTTTCTGCATTTTGAATGATTTTTTTTTAATTTTTGATAAAAACTCGAGAGAGTTACCAATATCTTGAAGAATTCAAAACGTTTTAAGTATATAAGAAATTTTCCTAATATTTTTTAAAATCCTTTAAAATAAAAATAAAATATTTTCAAAATCGCCTAGGATCTTTTCTGACACATCTGATATATTCGAAAATCTTCTTTTTTTTTATTTTCTTAAGAATCTTATAATAATTATTTACATATAAATTTATAAACAAACTGATAATACTTATTTCATTGTATATGAAATTTTACAAAATCTTTAATGCCTTAAAACACTTATCTCAAGATTACAAAATTTAGCTTTTACAATTTTATTTTAATTGTAAAATAATTGTAATTGGAAATTGATTGTAAATAGACGTAAAATAACTCCAACAAAATTTATTTTATGAAGAAATATCTTATGATTATAAAAACAGGTAAAAATTGTAAAGGCAAGTCTTTGTAGCATTTTAATAACTAATGAACATATTTTTAGATTATTTTTCCTTGATTCTGGCCGAGGGTCAAACATGGTACAAAAAACCGTCTTGAAATTTCAAATAAAAACTGTATTCTCTATACATTAATTATTTTAATAAAAATTATTAATACTTTTATAAATATTGCCAAATTTTATTTGAATATGATACACATTGATTTTTATTAGAAAATTTCTGTACATATTTTGTGTTTTTTAAATTTTACGATATTTGTGTACCATGTTTGACCTTAGGGAAAGGATTTCAGGAATAAAATTATAAAAATATATCCATTAGTTAGTAAAATACTATTAAGAATCGCCTTTCAAATTATAGTTGAAGTTAAAGAAATAGATATTTCTCTTACTCCACACATTTTTTAATGAAATTCCTTTCCACACCACATTCAAAGGAAAATGTTACAACATTTTTGTCAAGTGATTAATCTTTTGAATGAGGTCAAGTTAATAACTTTTTGGCTTTTTCTCTTATAATCTTCAAAATTGTTATTATAGTCTAATATCGCATGAAAAGAGATGTATCAAAAAAGAACCTAGAGGACTCTAATTTTTTTTATTTTGTTGAATTTAAAAAAATATTAGAAAATTTATAGTTTTTCTAACAAATTATTAGGATATTTAGAAGTTTGGAAGATATCAACGAATAATTGATAAATTTTGAGAAATTTGTTGAAGTTTTTAAATATTTCTGATACGTTTAAAACAAAATAAATTCCAAAAAATATTTTTAACTTACACAGGAATTTTAAGAAAAGTTATTTTATCTCCTTGAAATCTTTCAGAATTCCCTTAAAGCTTATAAAATGTATTTTTTTTAATCTTTGGAAATCTAAATTTCTAAAAAATTTAAGTTTAAAATTAGATTTGAATCTCTTCCATTCTTCTAAATATTTCTTGAATTCACTGGATTATTTACGCTTTTTAAAACTTTTTAATCTTATCAAATTGAAACATTTTGCTTTAAAATCTTCTACGCTCTTCTTTTAAATTTTAGGAAATCGTTTGATGTGTTACAAAATCTTTTTGATTTTTTTTTAAAGTACAGTTTTGTGAATAAAAAATATTAAAAATTTTCAAATGATTATTAGAAGAATCATTCTTTTTTTCTAATATTTTCAGACCTTCTAGTCTTTTAATTTTTAAGAATTATTCGAATTTTTCCTGATTTTTTGGAAGTTTTAATTATTTTTTTATCGTTTCAAAATTTCTGAATATCTCGTAAACTTATTAAAATTCAAAAGCAAATTTTACAAACCAACATAAACAGAACAAAAAATGGTGCAAATAAATTGGGCAAGAAGGCTTGATAAGAATTAAATTCCTTATGTTTTCTAAAATTATATAATATGGCAAAATTACGAAATAATTTTTAAAAATTGTGATCCTTTTTTTAATTTTCTCTCAGAATTTATTCCATTCCATTTTTGGTTGAAAAATAATTTTTTAAATGAAAATCTAACTATACGATTAAAAATGGAACTATTTTGTTGTAAATTCGATTGTGTGTATTTTTTTAACATTTTTCATTTTAAAATTCATTTCTTCCATCGAAAATGAAACTATTTAATTGGTTGATAGTTTAACTGTTCTGTTGAAAATTCGATTTTTTGTTGTTGTTACAAAAACATTTTCTAATACTAAAAATTTCACTATATCATTTTTGGTTGAATTTTTTTTGGCAGGAAATTGACCTTTCTCAGTCAAAAATTCTTCTTTTTGGTAGAAAATTATTCTTCTTGTTTAAAAATTCATCTATTTTAATCAAGAATACATTTCTTTGGATGAAAATGGATTTCTTGATGAAAATTATTTTATTTTGGTATAAAATGATTCAAAGTTCATCTATTTTTTTGGAATTTAAACTATTTTACTGAAAATTTTTTGGTTCTAAATTGATTTTTTAAACTGATAATGTAACCGTTTATCGTTGAAAATTTATCTATTTTGTAAACAAAAAATTTTGTTCTTTTAAGATTGATTTCGAAAATTTTCAATTTCTGCATTTGGTAGAAAGTTATTGGTGTGAAAATTAAATTATTTGTTTGCAAATTTAATTTTTTGCTTGGAAATTTAAATATTTTGTTGAAATATTATAATTTTAGTTGGAAATTAATTTCTTTCGTTGAAAATTCCATTTTTTTCTGAAAATTTGACTAGTCCATTTTTGATTAAATACTTTTTTTTTAGTTTAAAATTCGTTTCTATAGATGAAAATTGAACAATTTTGTTGACACTTTTTTTTCTTGAAAAATTTTTTTTTTAGTTATAAATTTTTCATCTTTGTTGGTGAATCATTCTTCCTTAAAAATTCATTTGTTTTAGATAAAAATTAATTTTTTTGTTGTTGAAAATTCGCATTTATTTAGGTTTAAAAATTAATTATTCGAACTGCAAACTTCAGTAAAAGCTACAATGTTTAAGTAAAAAAATGTATTTTTAAAAGTAATTTCTTAGGCTGAAAATTTAACTATTTTGTCGAAAATTAATTTTCTATTTGTTAAAAACCCATTGTTTACTAAAAATATGACTAAGGCATGCAGCACTAAATTTTAAGCATTTTACATCCAGAAGTCTTGTCTCCTATATCTATTTACATAAAGTGAATTATATTTGCCTCTTCGCAATAAGTCGAATGGTTCTAAGGTAACTCGGGATTTTAAAACCTGAATAAATTTGAGGAGGCTTTGCACGAGGCTGGGCTTCGCAGCATTTAACACAGCCGACTCACCGACGCGCTACGTTTGAATGCGTCGCTCCCTGGCGGGAGAGTGGTGGGGGCCGAAAAATCCCACGTTCTGGAGACACTGGAAGTCACATCCGCATCTTGGCAAGATTACCAAACTTACGTTAGAGATGTAATCATCCGATCAAGATTCGAAAGACGGAAAAGCTTGCTAATTTTTGAAATGAAAAATGAGTTTGTTTCGAAATTAAAACAGGACGAATAAATTAAAACTAATGTCAGAAATCAACATGAAAGCAGGTTATTGGTAATACTTTAATCACATTATAACAAACCAATATATGTTCCGACTATTCCGTTATTTCATTTTATTCTGTATATCTTTTAAGAAATATATAATACTCGTACGATGGTGACATGGTTGATAAGTCATATAACTTTAAGGAAATAGCGAACCAATTTAATTCTGGGTTTTTTTTACATCCTCTGCCGTGTAGAAATAGCCCGGTTTGACCCGACCAGAAGAAGGTATCTGGCCAGAATCTGACCGGGTCAAACCGGGATACTATTTTCTTTATTGCCCGCCCGGGATCTGAACGAGTTCCCACCGGGACCCAGTGGGGCTAAAAATGGTGCCGTAAGTGGATCGTTTGTAAATATCTGACAGGTGAAAGACCAATTTTTTGTGTTTTACGTGCTTTTTTTTATAAATTATAAAAGAAAAATTAAACTAAGTTTAATTATGTGGTTTCCCACTTTTGGTTCTGTGGTTCCCAGACTTGCCGTGTCAGCGAAATCGTTGACCAGCTTCTTTTTAATTTTCCTACATAGTTTCCCAGTGAAATTATACTTATTTTTTTTGTGATACGATTTTTGCTTATTTTTATGTATTTTTATATTATCATGAATAAGCAAAAAATGTAATAAGAAGAGAAATAACTTTTTCCGAACGAGGTTTTGAATTACGTTACCATGCTTGCACGTAATAACGATTCGGCGACTTCCGGAGTCTTTAATGCTAAAAACGGAGTAAAACGTCGGTGGACGCTAGGTTATCCGTTAAGATATTTGTTAAATTTCACAAAATTGTATCCAATTTTCTGGAGCAAGCGGATATTTTTAAAGGTAAGTGAATTATTTTGTTAATAAGTAAGCATTGTTAATATTC
>NC_046665.1:33676458-33681080 GCF_010883055.1 Belonocnema kinseyi | reverse complement strand
GGCCATGTCTCGCGATCGTGAGATGGGACTAGGCATGCCATTGCGGGGGTGATGCAATGAGGGGGTGTTTTAGAAATGCAAGATAAACTTTAGGAACTTTAAAAGAATCTCGAAAGGTTTCAGGAGAATAAGCATAGTTTCTTAAAATACTGAAACTCGAGAGAGTTACCAATATCTTGAAGAATTCAAAACGCTTTATATCGATAAGAAATTTTCCTAATATTTTTTTAAATCCTATGAAATAAAAACAAAATGTCTTTAAAATCTCCTAGGATCTTTTCTGACACATCTGATATATTCGAAAATCTCTTTTTTTAATTTTCTTAAGAATCTTATAATAATTATTTACATATAAATTTATAAACAAACTGATAATACTTATTCTATTGTATATGAAATCTTTACAAAATCTTTAATGCCTTAAAATACTTATCTCAAAATTTAGCTTTTACAATTTTATTTTAATTGGAAAATAATTGTAATTGGAAATTGATTGTAAATCATTGTAAAATAAATCCAACAAAATTTATTTTATGAAGAAATATCTCATAATTATAAAAAGAGAATAAAAATTATAAAGGTAAATCTTTGTAGCATTTTAATAACTAATGAACATATTTTTAGATTATTTTTCCTTGATTCTGGCCGAGGGTCAAACATGGTACAAAAAACCGTCGTGAAATTTCAAATAAAAACTGGACTCTCTATACATTAATTTTTTTAATTAAAAATAATAATACTTTTATCAATATTGCCAAAATTTATTTGAGTATGGTACACATTGACTTTTATTTTAAAAATTCCTGTAAATAGTTGGTGTTTTTTAAGTTTTACGATATTTGTGTACCAAGTTTGACCTTAGGGAATAGATTTCAGGAATAAAATTATAAAAATATATCCATTTGTTAGTAAGATACTATGAAGAATCGCCTTTCAAATTATAGTTGAAGTTTAAGAAATAGATATTTCTCTTGTCGTTTTTCGGCATATGATTTTTCACTAAACGTAAAGCAGATTAAAATACACTTTAAAAATAAAAATAAAAAAGTTCAGAAATTCATGCAGTTTTCTGTTCAGAAAATCCCACACATTTTTAAATAAAATTCCTTTCCACACCACATTCTAAGGAAAATTTTATAACATTTTTGTCCAATGATTAGTCTTTTGAATCAGATCAAGTTAATAACTTTTTGGCTTTTTCTCTTAAAATCCTTAAAATTGTGATTATAGCATGAAAAGTGATGTATCAAAAAATAACCTAGAGGACTTTAAATATTTTTATTGTATTGGATTTAAAAAAATATTAGAAAAATTCGAGTCTTTTTAAAAGCATTCAAAATGTAAAAAACTTGACTTATGTGATCTTCTAAATTTCTCACAGGAATTTTAAGAAAAATAACTTTATCTCCTTGAAATCTGTCGGAATTCCTTTAAAGCTTCTAAAGTTTATATTTTTGAAATCTTTGAAAATCTACGTTTCTACAAAAATTAAGTTTAAAATTAGATTTGAATCTTTTCCATTCTTCTAAATATTTCTTGAATTTACTGGATTATTTACGTTTTTTAAAACTTTTTAATCTTCTCAAATTGAAACATTTTGCATTAAAATCTTCTACACTCTTCTTTTCGATTTTAGGAAATGGTTTGATGTGTTTCAAAATCTTTTGGAATTTTTTTTTAAGTACAAAATGGTGCAACAAAATTTCTACAAGAAGACTTAATAAGAATTAAATTCCTTATTTTTTCTAAAATTATATAATATGGAAAAGTTACGAAATAATTTTAAAAAATATGATCTTTTTTTTAATTTTCTCTTAGAATTTGAGAATTCATTCCATTCCATTTTTGGATAAAAAATAATTTTTTTAATGAAAATCCAACTATATGTTTAAAAATTGAACTATTCTGTTATAAATTCGATTATGTGTGATTTTTTTTTGTTTAAAACAGTTTTCAGTAGAAAATTCATTTCTTCCATCGAAAATTAAACTATTTTAAAATAAAATTTTTTTTAAATAACTGTTTGTTTGAAATTTCGATTTTTTTATAATTGAAAAAACATTTTTTTATACTAAAAATTTAACTGTATCATTTTTGGTTGAATTTGTTTTAATAGTTAATTGACCTTTCTGAGTCAAAAATTCTTATTTTTTGGTAGAAAATTATTCTTCTTGTTTAAAAATTCATCTATTTTAATCAAGATTTCATGTCTTTGGATGAAAACGCAGTTTTCGGTGAAACTTATTTTATTTTGGTATAAAATGGTTGAAATTTCATCTATTTTTTTTAGAAATTAAACTGTTTTGTTTGGAAATTAAACTATTTTTCTGAAAAATTGTTGGTTGTAAATTGATTTTTAAACTGATAATGTAACCGCTTTTCGTTGAAAATTTATCTATTTTGTTAACAAAGATTTTTGTTGTTTTAAAATTGATTTTAAAAATTTTGAATTTCTGTTTGCGGTAGAAAGTTATTGGTTTGAAAATTTAATGTTTTGCTTGGAGATTTAAATATTTTGTTGAAACTGATTTTTTGGGCTTGATAATTATTTTTCAACTAAAAATTTATCTATTCAATTTTTCGTTGAAAAATTATAATTTTAGTTGAAAATTAATTTCTTTCGTTAAAAATTCCATTTTTTGTCTGAAAATTTAACTGTCCATTTTTGATCGAATACTTTTTTCAGTTTAAAATTCGTTTCTATAGATGAAAATTGAACAATTTTGTTGACACTTCTTTTTCTTGGAAAATTTTCTTTTTAGTTGTGGATTTATGTTCTTTGTTAGCTTTGTTGGTTTATTTCTTTTGTTGAAGATACGCATTTATTTGGGTTTAAAAATTTTGTTTTTCAACTGCAAACTTCAGTATAAACTACAATGTTTAAGTTAAAAAATGTATTTTTAAAAAAGTAATTTCTTAGGTTGAAAATTTATCTATTTTGTCGAAAATTTGTTTTTTATTTGTTAAAAATCAATTGTTTACTAAAAATATGACTAAGGCATGCATCACTAAAATTGAAACATTTTAAACCTATTTACACAAAGTCTATTATATTTGCCTGTTCGCAGTAAGCCTAATTGTTATAAGGTAACTCGGGATTTCAAAACCTGAATAAATTTGAGGAGCAGCTAGATCGTCATTCATGAGAGCTCGGGTTCCTGCTCGTTCATTTTTGGCTTTACACGAAGCTGGTCTTCGCAGCATTTAACTCGGAAGAGCTCGGGTTCTTGCTGGTACATTTGCGCCTTTACACGAGGCTGGGATTCGCAGCATTTAACGAGCCGACTCACCGACACGCTACGTTTGAATGTGTCGCTCCCTGATGGGTGAGAGGTGGGGGCCGAAAAATTCCACGTTCTGGAAACACTGCCGCAGTTTGTGATTACTCAATCAAGTATATTGCGCAATAGCAATTGCAATAGCAATTGCAATAGCAATTGGAAACAGTCCAGGCGGCCCTGACTGTTTACGTTTCGATCCCTCCGAATTCAATCCTAGGTTATTTGAAGGCAACCCCCGACACAGGAATGAAAACGAGAGTTTGGAGTAACTTTTTAATTTATGATGAGCATTTCTTTAAATACTCCTTTCCTACAAATTATTTCTAAATAAAATACCATATTATGCCCAAACAATTTTCAGATACTCTTGCCCGGATTTACAATTAACCCCAAGTTTAATTTTTTTAAACAAAAATTCCTTGTAGATAGACCTTTTCATTTGAGGAAATTGCCAGGACGGAGAAAGAAGTTCAGTGGCTCCCACCCTTGCAAGGGTTAGAACTACTAAACGGAATAGTAAATTATGGACGGGCCACAACGGCAGTAGAATCTACTGAACGCGTGTTCAGTCGATTCCACTAGTCGCTGAAGAGTAGCTTCTACTACGCACACAGTTGCACGTACGATCGCTGTTCAGTACAGTGATCCCAGATTTGAAACGAGGTACACTCCAATCCAGAACTGCCAGATCGTGGATGAAATTTACCCCCACCATACCTACCGTTTGGGAGCCGCAAAACAGAAAGTGCATGATTACCACTGTGAGTTCGTATGTAAGCCGAAAATGCACGATTCGACCTCGGAGTTCTGCTGTACGATGATTGCCGATCTGAAGGCTTCGGAAGACTTCGGTGGTCTTCTATTTATATCTTGCTCCCCACTTGAAAGAAATTGAAGAAATTGGCGATTTGGATCTTTTGCGTGATTCTTAATTTCATGCATACGTCGATTTTCAGGTTATGTTTTCCATGTTTTCCATGTTTGCTGTAATTGAATCAAATAATCAAATACATAACTGAACAAAAAAAAAATTTTTTTAATTGTTTTCAACATGATAGTAAAATTTTAAATAAAAAAATTACATTTTCATCCAAAAAGCTAAATTGTATACTAAAAAAAGGCATTTCTAATAAAATTCATGAACTTTGCACAAAAGAAATTTATTTTCCATGAAGACTAATTTTCTGAGCAAAAAATTAATGTTTAATCATAGTTAAATTTTCGACAACAAAGATTACGTTTCTACCAAGAAAGAAGAGTATTCAATAAAATACAAAAAATTATAACTAAAAACGATCAGTTTTCATTTAAACATAGAATAGTTAAATTTCTGGTTAAAAA
>NC_046665.1:33675037-33676358 GCF_010883055.1 Belonocnema kinseyi | reverse complement strand
ATATTTGTAGGGGGGTGGGGGTGGCTGGGGGGTGGAGGGCAGTCCGTTTAGCGTGCAATCGACTCGGGATACTTATAAGATACTACCATGATTTTTTCAGATCCTATAATAGTTACATTTTCAGATAACGATAAGTAATTTTTAACTGGAAAAATGAATTTTCAAGAAAGTTGTTAAGTTGTCAACCAGTAAGATGAATTTTCGGCCAAGAAAATTAATGATCTACAAAAAAAGACAAATTTTAAAAAAAATAAATGGATTTTCAACGAAATTATTTAATTTTAAAGTCAAAAAGACAAATTATCTACAAAAAGTTGATTTTTTTAAGCGAAAAATATGAGTTTGCAATCAAAGAGTTAAATTTTCAACTAAATAGTTAAAATTTTTAAATTTTCAGTTTCAAAAATGTATTTTCAACGAAAAAGACGAACCCTGAAATAAAAAAACAATGTTTAACAAAATAGTTGAACTTTGGCAGAAAGTAAAACTTTTTTTTACAAAATAGTTACATTTTCAACATAATAATTAATTTTTCAACCAAATAATTGAGTTTTTATCCAAACGAGATGAATTCCAAAATCGCCAATTTCTTTAATTTCTTTCAAATGCGCCTCAAGGTATAAATAAGACTATTATAATATATCATAATTATAATATTATCATCAATAACACACACACACACACATTAATCATTTATATTTTATACTTGAAATAACGCAACCTCAAAATATACGTATATAAATAGGCGCGTGAAGTATTCAAATCATGACAATTGCCAGCATCGAAATCTGGAAATATTAAAATCCCAATCTCTTGATTTTATTAACAAGCAGATACAGATATAAATAGAACCGCCGAAGTGTTCCGAACGGCAATCGTGCACCTTCGAATTTTCAAATTCAGAAGAGGAGAAACGGGTTGCGCGCGCAACCCAGTCATGTAAATCGTCTCCTACTATATTCACACGGATATAGACCTGTGATCAGAGCTGCCAGATCGTGGATGAAATTTACCCCCACCATACCTACCGTTTGGGAGCCGCAAAACAGAAAGTGCATGATTACCACTGTGAGTTCGTATGTAAGCCGAAAATGCACGATTCGACCTCGGAGTTCTGCTGTACGATGATTGCCGATCTGAAGGCTTCGGAAGACTTCGGTGGTCTTCTATTTATATCTTGCTCCCCATTTGAAAAAAATTGAAGGAATTGGCGATTTGGATTTTAAATAAAAAAATTACATTTTCATCCAAAAAGCTAAATTGTATACTAAAAAAGGCATTTCTAATAAAATACATGAACTTTGCACAAAAGAAATTTATT
>NC_046665.1:33672390-33674937 GCF_010883055.1 Belonocnema kinseyi | reverse complement strand
ATGTTATATTATAATAGTCTTATTTATACCTTGATCCGCATTTGAAAGAAATTAAAGAAATTGGAGATTTTGGAATTCATCTCGTTTGGATAAAAACTCAATTATTTGGTTGAAAAATTAATTTATTTTGATGAAAATGTAACAATTTTGTAAAAAAGTCTTCTTTTCTATCAAAAGTTCAACTACTTTGTTGAAATTTTTTTTTATTTGAAGGTTCATCTCTTTCGCTGAAAATACATTTTTGAAACTGAAAATTAAAAAAATTTAATTATTTAGTTGAAAGTTTAATTGTTTGATTGAAAACTCATATTTTTCGCTTAAAAAATTCAACTTTTTGTAGATAATTTGTCTTTTTGACTTTAAAATTAAATAATTTCGTTGAAAATCCATGTGTTTTGTTTAAAATTTGTCTTTTTTTGTAGATCAATAATTTTCTTGGTCGAAAATTCATGTTATTGGTTGACAACTAAACAACTTTGTTGAAAATTAATTTTCCCAGTTAAAAATTATTTATCTTTATCTGAAAATTTAAATATTGTAGGATTAATTAAAAATTAAACGTATATATTGGTCAAGTTGAAAAATCGTTTTTTTTTTCTAAAACAATGATCTTCTTGGTCGAAAAATTACATTTTCCCTTAAAAATTTAACAATTTTATTAAAAATTCGTTTTTTTTTCTTGTTCAATTCAATTTTTTATCACAGTTTTTATCTGGAAATTCAACTATTCCATTTTTGGTTAAAATTTCATCCTGTACATTGCATTAGTTAAAACACCAATTATTTGATAGAAAATTAATTTATTTGTTTTCGATTATGATTTTTTTTAATTGAAAGAATTTTTAAATCAAATTTTTAAAATTGAATTTCAGGTATTAAAAATTGAAAAATAATTGATTTGATAAGATGATTCTGAATCAGGTCAAAATTTAAGGATTTATAAATATTAGTTTTTAAAATTATTTTCAATTATGACTTCAAATATTATTTCAGTTTAAAAATTTTTTATTTTTAACCCATTCAATTTGAAATTTTTAATGAAAAAAAAGACAATTTTGTTAATTATTAGCAATATTTGACCGTTCATTAAAAACAATCCATTATAAACAACTATTAAAAACTATACAAATTTGAACAGAATGGTTCGAAATAGAAAGCCTTGAATTGTTAAAATTGTAATGAGCTAAATTTTAGCTTTGAACGCTACAATTTGAATTCAAAAAAAGATACAAAATTAATTTAAAACTTGAAATTATTTAAAATAATTTGAAACACGATGTAGATATTTTCAGATTTTGAAAAAATTAAGCTTTTTGAGAATTGTATTTTGTATATTTGTATATTGCTTTTTGAGATTTGCAGTTTTTTTAAATTTTAGTAAAAAATCTTATTGATAAAGTATATGAATTTTCAACCAAAAAGTTTACTTTTTAACAAAATAAATTAATTTACTATCAAATAATTGGTGTTTTAACTAATACAATGTACAGGATAAAGTTTCAACAAAAAATGGAATAGTTCAAATTCCAAGTAAAAACTATGATAAACAATTGATTTGAACAAAAAAAAACGAATTTTCAACAAAATTGTTAAATTTTCAAGAGAAAAGGTGAATTTTCTACCAAGAAAATCAATTATCTACAAAAAAAGACAAATTTTAAACAAAATACATGAATTTTCAACGAAATTATTTAATTTCAAAGTCTAAAAGATGAATTATCTACAAAAAGTTAAATTTTTTAAGCGAAAAATATGAGTTTTCAATCAGAGTTAAATTTTCAACCATAATTATAAAACCTTGTTAAAAAAACGTATTTTTTTAACAAGTAATTCAACTCTTAGTGAAACAACTGACTTTAATAAATCCAAGAAGATGTACAGTTGACGTTTCAACCGAACAATTGCATTTTTAACCAAAAATGACAAATTTTCAACCAAAAAGATTAAATTTCTGCCAAACAAGGTCAATTTTCAGCAAAATGCATGAACTTTCAACCCAATTATTAAATCTTAAAGTCAAAAAGATTATTATCTACAAAATAGCTGATATTTTAAACCAAAAACATGATTTTTCAACCAAAATTTTAATTTTCAACCAAATAGTGTAACTTTCTATCAAATTGTTGACTTTTAACGCCCAAAAGATGCTTTTTTAAAAAAAAAGTAAAATTTTTTACAAAAAAGTTAATTTGAAGGCAAATAGTTGATTTTTCAACTGTAATTATGAATCTTTAATAAGAAAAAATTAATTTTTTACTAATTAGTTCAACTTTAAGTGAATAATCGAATTTTCCACCCAAAAATTATGATTTTAATTTTTAACAATATATATTTGCATTAACAAGAAAACGACTTTGCAACCAAAAAATATTTACAGTTGACATTTCAACCGAAAAATTTAATTTTTAACCAAAAAGTATAAAGGGGGAGGGTCAGTAAGGGCGGTTTTTGGCCTAATTTATTTTTGGACCAAAAAATCTGAAAAAATCATGGTAGTATCTTATAAGTATCCCGAGTCGATTGCATGCTAAACGGACTACACTCCAC
>NC_046665.1:33654057-33672290 GCF_010883055.1 Belonocnema kinseyi | reverse complement strand
TTTCGATCTGCAGGTTTGCCGCACAAGTACCCGTCGGAATGGCGTAGTGCTAGAGATAGTGGCAATAATGTAAGGCAAAAGAGGAGTGGGCTCATGGTGTCATATATATATATATGGTAATAGTATTACACAGAGAAAAAGATGATATCGCAAGACCTCTGTATTGCAAGAAAGCGCAATATGATAATGTGCAATCAGATCCCGGAGCTTTGTTCGATGTTATAATGCACTAATGTCACAGAAAAAAATGAAGTTAAATTTTGTTGCTGCGATCTGCTGCCGTATACGGTTAATAATTAAACATTTCGGCGAAAGTTTCACTGAGGTTAGGAAAATAAGTCTGAACTCGTCGACTTCGTCGCGCTGAAGTGAGCAAATTTCGGTAAAACATGTAGAATCAACGACAGAAAACACACAAAAAATTTGTTCTTACTGATATATTTCCTCCGAAATAAATCACATTATTGTAGAAAAATTAGAACTTATTTAATACCATTTAGCAAACGCGCAAAATGTAACTGCCGGTTGGGAATCCCCATTTCTTACGTTATAGATTGCACAATTATGCGGTATATAAGATAAAATCTTGCAATGTACAATATCACGATTCTGCGATATTATAATGCGATAATTACGATATATAGCGCAGGAATTACGATATATATTGTAATTTATGCGATATAGTTTTCTCAGTGTAATATTTATATAATTTATATTTCATACTTTAAATAACGTAACCTCAAAACATACGCATATATAAAGAGGCGTATAAAGAGGCGCGCGAAGTATTCAAATCATGAGAATCGCCAGCATCGAAATCTGAAAATATTAAAATCCCAATCTCTTGATTTTATTTCAAAGCAGATAGAGAAATAAATAGAACCGCCGAAGTGTTCCAACCGGCAATCGTGCACCTTCGAGTTTTCAAATTCAGAAGAGAAGAAATGGGTTGCGCGCGCAACCCAGTCTTTACATCGTCTCCTACTATATTCACACGCGCATAGACCTGAGGTAGGATTGGAGTGTACCTCGTTTAACATCTGCGATCACTGGTTCAGTAAAACATACTGAAGATGAGTGCTTTCTACTGAACAAGAGTCGTACATGCGACTGCGTTCGCAGTAGATACTACTCTTCAGTGATTAGTAAAATCGCGCTTAAAATTATAAAAAAGAATCCTTAAAAATATATAATTACACATAATACATGATTTTTTCAAGATATACATGCATCTACTTATGATTAATTGGTACATCGTAATTTTTAACGCTTAAATAACAATTAAAATTTCGCACGCAACGGGGGGAGGGGATTCGAACGCATAACCTAACGCACGCTAATCAACGAGACTAACCATTCGCCAATTGAGGCTAGTTGTCAGCACCTTGAAAAACCAGGAATGGATTCTTTAGCACATACAAATTAGAGTTATATGGTCTGCACATTATAATTGTTCGGTTTACACCAAAAGTATGAAAATAAGATATTTTATATTACTAAATGTATTATTCATATTTATTTCAAAAATTAAATGTCTAAATTTTCAAAAAACTTATTCATGTAAAAGTCACTTTTTGACGGTAAAATTAGTTAAAAATAAAAATAAAATAAAAATCAAATACAACTAAAATTAAAAATAAAATTAATTACAAATTATAATGATATGGTCTGAACATTCTAATTTTTTGGTTTACACACTCCAGGTTTAACCATGGCCCAATTCGAATTTAGGAGTAAATTCGTGTTATACAAGCAGACGATGGCATAATCGTAGCGGCTCTTTAACGGCAATAGTATTCATCTAAAATATCTTCTATAATATATTATTAATATAACAAACACGGCCACACGCGATCGGCTGCCAGTCAGCGGATCAGAGAGGTTAAGCTTATAGTTTAACTCAGGAGCGTCAGAGGGTTATACAGTTGATTTTACTGAACAGATAGCCAGCGTTCGTACTCTTCTGTTCAGTAGAATGAACAGAACGCTGTTTAGTGTTTGTGAACCAACGAGTAGTTGCTATTACTATAAGGGCCGATTCCACGAACTGTGATTAAATTTTAATGTGTCCATTTATTTGGAAACGATGTACATAAGAAAAACACGTCGCCGCTCGTCGTTCGTGAGCAGTCGAGGTATATTTTTCGCGCGAATACAAGTTCAAAATCAGCCAATCAGAATGACCATTACAACAGAAACACGCAGAAACTAGACTTATTGCTAACAGAGCATACGGTTGGCTAACCAGAGGTTAAAAATTCATGGTGAAACGCGCCACAAGTTAATCGTGATTAAAGCACTGATTAAAAAATAATCCTGATTAGCTAACCATGAATTTAATCACAGCTGGTGGTTTCGGGCCTAAATCAGCTTACTAAACGCGAATAGTAGCATATACTCTACCAGTTATCTCCGTGAGGAGATATTAAAATCTTGCGGCAATATCTACAAGAGGAAAAAATAGAAAGATATGGGAAATCTTTTTCGCACTTACGAAACGGAAGTAAAAATTGCCCGAAACATTTGAAGGATAAAGTTCCGAATAGGTTAACGTGACGATTTCCTTCACACTGCATATACTTATGTATTTTGACGCGCTGATTACGAAAATGATAGTGAAAATTTGCGACTAGGCGATTTTCATGGTGAAATCGCGAAAAAACCATTTAAAAAATGTGGTTTTTTGCGTTTATCACAGTCAATATGCAAAATCTCGCAAAATGCTTCTAATAAAAGTTGTAGATCTTACAGAAATAACATTTTTTTTGTAGGATACCTTTTTTTCGTACGAGTGATAGTTTTCGAAAAAATTAGTGATATATCGATTTTTATGAAAAAAACCATAAAAATCAAGCTCTTTTCGTTTTCGAGTGGTAACCGTCCCCCAGTGTCAGCAACCCGTCTTATACGCGTAATTGAACCCGTTTACAAAGTTTTTTCTGGTTCCAGTCACAGGGGTGCCTTCCCGCCCCCCCCCATGACGCGTGGGAAAAGGGGCAGGGATGTGACCTAACATTATTTCTGTGACCAGTTACAGGGTTGCCTACCCGCCCCCCACGGGGAGTTGGAAAGAGGGCAGGGGTATGATCTCACATTATTTCTGTGACCAGTCACAGGGGTGCCTTCGCACCCCACGTCGCGTAGGAAAAGGGGCAGGGGTGTGACCTAAGTTTTTTCTGGTTCCAGTCACAGGGGTGCCTCCCCCCCCCCGCATGACGCGTGGGAAAAGGGGCAGCGATGTGACCTAACATTATTTCTGTGACCAGTTACAGGGTTGCCTGCCCGCCCCCAACGCGTGGGAAAAGGGGCAGGGGTGTGACCTTAAATTATTTCTGTGACCAGTCACAAGGGTGCCTACGCGCCCCCACGACGCGTGGGAAACGAGGCAGGGGTGTGACCTAAGTTTTTTCTGGTTCCAGTCACAGGGGTGCCTTCCTGCCCCCACCCCCATGACGCGTGGGAAAAGGGGCAGGGATGTGACCTAACATTATTTCTGTGACCAGTTACAGGGTTGCCTGCCCGCCCCCACGACGCGTGGGAAAAGGGGCAGGGGTGTGACCTTACATTATTTCTGTGACCAGTCACAAGGGTGCCTTCGCGCCCCACGACGCGTGGGAAAAGGGGCAGGGGTGTGATATAAGTTTTTTCTGGTTCCAGTCACAGGGGTGCCTTCCCGCCCCCCATGACACGTTGGAAAGGGGGTCGTGTCCGAACTAAGTTATTTTTGTAACCAGTCATTGGGATGCCGGGGTTTTTTTGCGTTTATCTCAGCCAATACATAAGTTTTAGCAAAACGTTTCTATAAAAGTTGTAGATCTTATCGAAATGCACATTTCTTATATGATACATTTTTTTCTACGAGTAATAGTTTCCGAGAAAATCACAGATATATCTGATGAAATGTAACAAATTTACAAATTTCAATGCAATTAGCGACAGGTCTTTCTGCACCATCCGCGCTCACAGTACTTAAGGGCGTGTGTTTCTTGCGTGCAATATTATTTTCGAGATTTTCCTCTCTTGAGTCCTCGTCAAGATGGATGAAACATATAATATTTTTAGTTTATCTAAGATTCTCCAAGAAAGGGAGACAACTCTTCAGTGGTTGCGACAAATCGAATTAATTCCGTCTGAACGATTTTGCCCAAAACATAAGAAGAAGATGACTCTTGTGGAGTCTGAACATGTTCCCGGATCCTTCCTTTGTTATAAAATACACAAATATCGTCACAGTATTACCGTTGCAGAAAACACGTGGTTTGAGAGGTGCCGCCTTTCTGCAGCGGCCTGTATGCTCATTACGTATTTTTTTGCGTTAAATTTGAATTTTGAACAAACGATCCGGGAAAGCAGCATTATAAACAATCAATCGATTTCTCGAGAAACAGTTTCAGACCGCTTCTCATTTTGTAGAGAGATCTGTATGCTTGCTCTTGACAGCAGCTTCGAAGAGGATGGTCGCATCGGCGGTGTCGGTGAAGTTGTTGAAATCGATGAGTGCAAAATCGGCCGTCGAAAATACGAGCGAGGGCGTGTAGTAGAAGGATCATGCATTCTCGGAATGGTCCACAAAGGACATTCCTACAACTATCAGCTGGAAATCTGTCCCGATAATAAGAGAGATCAGGCTACTTTAATTGCATTAATAAGAAGCATGTAGCGGAAGGGACAGAAATCCACACCGATTGTTGGAAGGGATACATTAATCGCGAAGATTATGGATTTGTCCGCAAAACTGTGAATCATTCCGAACAATTTGTGGATCCCGATTCCGGAGCGCACACACAAAACATCGAGTCATCTTGGCGGTGGATGCGACGATTTTTCTCACGAGGAGTGCGTAAGAGCAACATTGCAGAGCATCTCTGCGAATTTTTGTGGCGGCGACGCGTAAAGAAAATAGTTGCTGATCCGTTTAAAGAATTAATTACTAACATAAAAGCATATTACCTTGACCACTAAAGATACTTAGCAGACTATTATAAAAAAACTTATAAGGAGTATACAATCAAGACAATAAATAGAATATACTCAGAATTTCTAATTAAAATAAATTAAAATATATTTAAAAATCATAAAAGTAAAAAAAACAATTGAAAAATTTTAAAATACAAAAAAATGCTTTTCAAAATACTCCAACCTTCCCGTGGTGAAAAGCGTGAGTAGGTACCCAACCGAAACCAATGGAGAATGCTCTTTTTTCATACAAATCGAGATATAACTAATTTTCTTGGAAAATATCACTCGTAAAAAAATATTTGTTGCACAAAAAATGTGTATTTTTGTACGAGCTACAACTTTTATTAGAAAAATTTTGCAAGATTTTGCATATTGGCTGAGATAAACGCAAAAAAACCATATATTTTATGGTTTTTTCGCAATTCCACCATGAAAATCGCCGAGTCGCCAATTTTCACTATCATTTTCGTAATCAGCGCGTCAAAATACAAAAGTATACGCAGTGTGAAGGAAATCGTCCCGTTCGCTTATTCGGAACTGCACCCGTTATTTATTTATTTTTTTTTTAGTTTTGGTAAAATGAAAAGGATCAAGGGCAATTTTTTGAAAACTTTTTTAGACGAGCAAACCATTATTTTATCATTGTTTCTTTTCTATTGTTGTTTGCGAGAAGAATAAGAAAGTTTTATTTGGTGAAAAAGACAAATTCTCCCGTCCACAAATGTTATAAGTACATATGAAACTCACAGGATTCACTTCCTTATAAAAGGCCAAATTCAACAAAAAATTGGCAAAAACTATATCTGAGGTTTTTCTTGAAAAAAATCGGCTTTAAAGATTTTCAAAAAAATTGATATAGTTTTGTTTATTTTAAACATTTTTAAAATTACTTTGTTTCCAAAACATTCTGCGACATCAAGTGTAAATTGCGCCGGATTTGAAATTGATTCGGTCTTTAACAGAAATATAAATTACATAAAATCTCGTGAAAAATAGGAGCCACTTCGACTTCATTCATGTATTATTTCCACTTTTTCATAAGGTTGACTTTTATCTGACGTGATGTCTGGACTACCATTAGGTATTCAAGGAAGCTGTGTTTGAAAGTGAATGGGATAGGATAGTACCGGGTGAACGACATGGAGTTAACGCGTGATATTATGTCATAGATAAAGATTTGTATGTTTACTGGAATCATCCCCTGATCCTCGGAAGATATTAATACGGTAGCCAGCCTTCTTTTCGAGACTCGAATTTAATCTTGTCTCCAATTGGTCAATGAATGAAAAATCCATAAAGAATCATACAAAATTAAGAAACCCTTCACGGTTAGCCTCAATCGAGCTCAGATCTTGAAATAGTCTTAGCGTATTCGAGAAACAAAAAAATTGGACATGTATCTTTAATTGGGCTCAAATTAAAGCATATGTAAATGGGGAAATAAAAAGAAACATAGATTTCTTTTTGAATTAACGTATCCATTTTTTTGTTTCTTGTCTTAATATATTCGTATTGCATACCAGAATCAAACAAAAAATGGGGAGTGCCAGCACCTTTTGGATGAGCTGAATGTCAGTCGAGGCTAATCATGCCCTATTTACATGGATAATTCGTGCGCTGACCTTGACATTGAGCAATGGTACTGATATAGGCAATAGCAATGTTGTAATTAGTATTATCAATTTATTTTTCTAGAGTGATGAAAAGAAGATATCCTATAAGTGGAACGAGGCTTCTTCATAGAGGGAGGTTTACAATGACCTAAATTTTCAAATCTACTTTTTTGACATACTTTGATATAGTTCGACCCCAGCAGATCGAAAATACAATTTTCAAAAAATGTACGTATATTTGTGAGTCTGTGTCACTTTTTTCTGTTCACCATATCTCTAAAATTAAAAGAGATAATCCTGAAATTTGGGCGATTTGTAGCGCCGACTGACATACAATATGGTAGTATTTTGAAGTAGATCGACCATTTAGAAGAAGTTATTTTTAGCTTATATATTTAGAAAGAAATTACCTTGTTTATATGAGAACTTTTTTGAAATTAAAAATATCACATTGCGATATCTAGCGTATTCATTTGCAACTTCGACACGCATCGATTGCCCTGTTAGGTTTTTTCATTTCAATCAACAGCCAGCTTCAATTCGTAGATTGCTGAGGGGAAAACAATAAGGGGCCAAATGCATGCGATTCAGTTCATCTTTGCCCTATTTTGCTATTTTTTTCTATATACGTATATTGAAAAAATAGTTTTTATTTTTTAATTACTATTTAATGAAATAATAAAATGATAATAATTATTATTAATTACAAACATGTTACAGAAACAAAGCTTTGTTCCATGCATTTGGTCCATTGTTTTCCCCCTCAGCTTTTAACAAAGTGAAGTTAGCTGATGATTGAAGTGAAAATACCTAATTGCTGCACCTCTTATGACCCACCAGTATCGATTTCGGAGGTTTAAAAAAAAGTGTGTTCTGTTTATATGAGAATAATTTTTTTTCATGTTAGGGATACTACACCCTAGTAAAACTGCCTGATATGTTATCAATAGAAACCGTTTAAAATCATATAGGATGCAGATGGCATTCTATGTGGTCTTAGGTGGTTCTTAAGAGCCTTTTTACTTGAATTGGGTTTCTAATGGCTTGTATTTGGCACTTAAACGGCTACTGGGACTAAAATTAACTTGAATTTTGTTCTAATAGGCTTTATTAGGCACTGATGTGCTTTTAAAACACGTCTGGGAATATGACAAATTGCAAGGTGCTTCTCTATGTGGCTCTATGAGGTTTTTGATGGTGAAGTGGAATTCAATTTATCGAACTAAAATTCAAAGATCTGCAGTGCAAGTGGTCCTGAAGTAAGTCTGTTAGGTTTGGCTTTTTCACGAATGACACAAGGTCAAAACTGTTGCTCTAGCGCAGCTATTTCCAAACTTTTTTGGCTCTTTCTGAGGAACGGTAGGGCCACCACCCTCAATTTTTTCATAATACTTAAACTCAAGGGGGGACACTTGACTAATTATTTTTAAATTATTTTTAGATTATTTTAAAAAATTCGAATATGCTTGACAGCCTGTGATGCGGGCATGTGCTGGCTTGTCGCGCTCGATCTTCCCATTGTAAGAAAATTAGAGCCGATTAGGAAAAATGGAAAATTTAGTAAAATATTCATTAGCGAATTTTAATAGGCAGCGTTAGATTTTCTGGATTATGACGAGAACATTATAGGAAGATAGAAAGAAATCGTTTAATAACTTCAAAAGTAATTGCACTTTTGTTACGCTGCAAAGTGGTCCAGTAGTGTATTTTCTTGGACAAATTTAGTGAAAATATTAACCGATTTTTATGAACTTTTTTTTCATATTTCCAAAATTATATCACGAAATTGATTCAGCTCATTTAAATTTAAATGTGTCAGACCTTTATAACTTCAGTTATTGTAACAGGTCTCAATCTCAAAACAATGAAAGGCATTCATGCTAGGTCAACAAAACCCCGGGCCCAGCCACTCGGCACCCCCCCCCCCCCCCCCCCCCCCCCCCCCCCCGGATATGAGGACCCTTTCATTGTCATGAGATTTAAGGCTGTTTCAATAACTAAATTCCTAAAGACATGGTTCAATTCAATTCTAATTATCTGAATCATTTTCCTGATGTAATTTTAAGAAAATGAAAAAAATTACAAGAACTCTCAACTGGCATTGAAGATAGTAACCGAGTTTCATTAACTTTCTTTTCATTTTCACTTTTAACAAATAAATATTCATTTAAATCTTTATAGTAATGAAAAAAAGTTTAAACTGCTTTGACATGATTTCCATGCATTATTCATAAGACAAAGTGATAAACAATAAAAAGTGAGAAAAAAAAAATTAATTGAATTTTTGGATAAACATTAGTCATTTGCTTTTCATGTGTTGTGGTCAATCACTATGTTTTGGCATAATTCACAAGGACATTGATTGACCACCCGTTAATTAATGTAGACATCATTTTAATGTAGTTTTAATCACCAAATTCAAATAAAATCCAAAAGATTTTATTGAAAACTATCGTAACTATTAAAAAATATATATAAATTTTCAACAAGCGGACACTCTTGATCTCAACAGCTCTTCGTTAATTCCCTATTCATTCAGCATCACCGAGTTGAATTTACACTGACATTTAAACGCACTACACTGCACGAATCTAGCTTGCCAAATAAGCTGCGGAATCGCGTCCTCTTCATCCTACACTATTTACTAGTAGCTTTATTTGTGAGTATTCTTTTATATGAGTATATTTAAATGAGGTGACCAATGATTTGACTGTTTACTCGAAATAAAATATCTACAGGAATATAGAATATAAATTTGAAAAATAAAAGATCAAAGAGTGAAATGTATTTTTACTACTAGTTAGTCATCTCGTCTCTCGCAGGAGGAAGTAATGCGTGACTATATTCGAATAGATTCTAAAATAATTTATTTGATTTAAAGCATAAAAATAATTCGGTTTTCAGGACATCAGACACCATCTATTTTTAAGGCCAGACCAAAGTACATGACCATGTTATGGAGACTGCAAATTCTAATTCTATTTTTTTAAAAGATAATTTGGTCTTCTCGCTTCACCATGATGTAATAATAACTTGAATGTCTAGATTTTTGTCATCTATTCACTGCGACTCTTCATTCAGTTTTTTTTTAATATTAACAAAATTATAAGCATACATAGATATTGAGGGGTAGAAAAAAGAATGGACAATGATGGTTCTGATTTTCAAGGTTTTATTATCAGCACATGGAAGTTTGCGTTTTTTTAAATAATAGATAAAACGAATAGTCAACAACAGTAAATCATAGAAATCAGCCCGAACATATAATTGTAATACTCTCAGGCACACGTTCTAAGTAAAAGTAATACAATACGATTGATAATACAGGTAATAATGGCTATTATTACAGCATTGTAAAATATCACAACAATAATATCTGCAACTGTCTCTTGTATCAAATTGAAACAAAATAATATTTTCCAGACTGCAACAATGGCAAAGAAACGCAAGCAAGACAAAATTCAAATAATTCTCAAATTTACTTGGATTGAATATTTAATTTTTTAATAACAAGTAATAATAAAGCGCGCATCAAGAAATTTCAACATTTCCTAAATTTGTTTAAGTTGACTTTCTTAGCTTTCAATTAAAATTTTAGTATTTTTTTCATTTAGATAAAAGAAATTATTTTTGTAAATGCGAATTTAAATAACGGAGAGCAGCGTTTCTTAGTCAAATTGCTCGGGTCTCATCATAGAAAAAAGGAAAATATAACGTTTTTCTCATTCTTTTTACTTTTATATGTATAATGTACAAAGGAGAAATCGTGCCATGTTCCCAGCGCGCATTAATATATCCCAAATAAATTACATCGTTGCGATCATACAACACACTGGTATGAAAAATAATTAACTTCTCGAATCGCGCTGCAATTATAAATAAGAAACTCATGCCTTTTGAAAACATAATTTTCAACGCATACAGTTTCGGACTGTGGCTAAATAAAGTACTGGTCCAGACATTCTTATTCGCGACACGGTGAATTTAAGAAAGAACGTGAAAAAATTAATAGACGCGACTAAAATAACTTGGTAACTTCAAAGTGGCCAATAAAATCTAAGAAAAACATCTGCGGTCTTTTCCCGGTTTGGAACCATTTTCTCCACATAAAAATTTACTACGTCAAGTTTTTCGAAGATGAAATCTTTTGATTTGAAGTATTCCAAACTTAGCTTCAATAAAAGACGCATTTAAAGTAGAACTTTTCATAACTTACGATTAAAAGCCTCAAAAACGAAATAATCCCTAAATGGAAATCATTGGAAATTTTTTTTCAAACTAAAGCCATTTAAGTTGACCATTTAAAAAGTTGAACAAAACTGATGAAATGGAAACATTGAAATTGTATCTTTCTAAATGGAAAATTAATTGAATTAAAACTTTGAACAAGTTACAATTAAATGAATTGTTCAATTATTGAGGTTTCCGCTTTGAACTGAACCATATCATTTTTAAAGTTTCAATTTCAAAATCGTTAAATTTTGACACTTTTATCCATAATTGTTTATTCTTGAGAACTTCCAGAGACCACGATCGTCAAACGCTTTAATTATAAACTTATAATTGCTTAATATTATAACTGTCACTTTTAAGAAGTTCAATTTCTTTAAATCTCCCATTAAATTTTGTTCACGTTTAAAGAATTTATACATATTTACAAGAAACTGATTTTGAAACAATCAACTTTAAAATTTCCAATTCTAAAGGTTTTAATTTCAAATATTGCTATTGGGAGAGTTGTCAAGTCCAAATTCTTGAATTTAAACTTGAAATTAAAGTTAGTTTCCTTCTATTTATTTTCAAATAATGGATAAATTGAAAACTAAATTTAAATATAAATAGTAAATACTTTCTAACATTTAGATGTAAATACTATTGGTAAAAATGAAACATTAGAAACTTTAAGTAACTTCAAATCGAAATCAATGAAAATTGTAAAAGTCCATGTTTTTAAAATTTGTTTTGTTAGTTGAGATTCATTAACGCGTATAATTTATTTATCATTGAACGTAATTTAAAACAAAAATATGGGTAGAGGGAAATATTATAATGCTTTTACCCAATCAGTCATTTCATTTACAAACAATTGTTTTCAACTTGTAGCAACTAACAAAACGCAAAACATAAGTTCCATTCTGAATAATTGCGGTTATTTCCAATTATCTAACCTTTGAAACATACTCTGAAAATAAATCACGTGTTGTCCTGAAATATTTATCATCCCAACTAAATAGAAAATCTGGAATATTTTAAGATAAATAATAATATTAGATTTGAAGAATAAATGATATATTTATACGGAATTTTGTTTGCGAGAAATCCGAGTCGAAAAAAATAAATAACGAGATTCATGCTAATTTCTAGACATAAGTTCCAAAAACCCTGAGACCACTCTGTACCATCTCTCAACCACACCTTTTTAAACATCATATACATACAGCGATACAGATTTGCAAATACGGAGAAAATATATAAGGTAGAAGTACCAGTGCCTGAACAAGCGAAACTTGTTATCTATTTTTCCTAAAGAATTCCACAAAAATAACTTTAGACGTCGAAAAAAACAATTTGAATAATGAGGCAGATACTGAAGGAGTCAGGTACGATGAGTCATAAGCTTACTCAGAATCTTGGGAAATCAAGCAATTAAGAAACATTCCATACAAAATAAGAAGTAGCCTCAGATTACTTGAATTAACTGCACTAATTGAAAACAGTGTATTAGAGGAATATATCAATAAGAGAAATAAATAACTTCTCTAACAAAAAGGAGATTTGCATCCTCTACTTCTTGAGTCAGGTACTGGTACTTTAATTAACCTTGTAACACCAGCCACTTGCTACATAACAGTCACTACGCTATATTTACAAACTGCAGTTGAACAGCTGATTGCACCAACCAAAATTAATGTTTTATGGAAGAATCAAGCAAATTATTTCCAATAAAAGTAACTTTTGACACATTTCTTGTGGGAAAATTAATTTCAGTATATTACCTGGCACGTCAGAGGCAATTACCAGCCTTTTCCACCAACTCGCCATAAAAAAGGGAGCCCATTTGTTCACACTTATATGCGAGCGTCCGCATGAAAAGGGTTCTTACCACCAGCATAGACTATAGAGTTACGTGTAGGGGCATATAGCCGGATAAATTAGCGGCGTTTTAGGCCTAAAATTATGAACCTTCTAACCTAAACACTGAGTCACCAGGGCATTTTTTAAGTCGGGACTTCGAAAACCCGTTTTTCGAGAAAATAAAAATATACTCCCAATTAATTTAGTATAGGTCCCAGTATCAAAACCCACTCAACCCCTAAACTATTTAGAACCGGCCATAAAGGCTCTTTTCATGCGGACGCCCACATATTATTTTTGTATAATAAACTCAAATTAAGTAAATTAAACCAATTTTAATCATTTTTTTACGTTTGTTTAAACAATTTTTACCTTTTTAAGGCCGTTATACTCAGAACTTTTGAAATTTAAGTCATCAGATGGTTTTTACTTGTTTTAAAGTTAAACGCTTATTGTATAGTTTTCTTTGCGGTGGCCGCTATAATGAAAGAAAAAATTTTACTGCCATTGAAATTGAAGCTATAAAGCTAAAAATGTTTATTTTTGAAGTAAAAAAATAAACTTTAAATTAATGCATTCAAAGTGGAATTATTTTTAATTCTAAATATTTCAAGCGAATTCAGGAGCAAAAAATGTGTGTGCTGGAAAAGGAAAGCGGGCGTGGCTCGAAAATTTAAAAAAAATCCATTTTCGGAAGGATTAAAAAATTTCAATTTAATTCAGTAGAATAAAAATAAATTCAAAAGAGTTCACGTGGAATCAAACGAATCCTGAGAATTGAAACAGTTTAAATGAATCAGAAGAAATTAAGTCAATTGAAAAAACTTGAAAATAATTCAAAGAAATCCAGAAGAATTTAAAGCATTATGGAAATTCAAAAGAATTCGCAAAAATTGAAAAGCATTTTACAAAAATCTTCTGAATTCAAAATAATCCAAAGACTTAACAAAAATTTCCTTAATTCAGTTGAATTAAGTAAATACAGAAAAATTCGAATAAACCAGAAAGAATTGAATATGAATTCCAATATAGGGGTTTCTACTAACTTTTTTAGACTTTAAGATCAAAAAATAAATTAACTCATTGGTTTTTCATAGTCAAAAAAGCCCTGTTTATTTTCCGGGTTATCTTTTCAGCGGCCACTTTTTTTCTACTTGTAGTAACATTAAAGTTACTTTAACTACATCGCAATGAAAGACTTTTGAAAAGCCCTAAATTTCTTTAGAATACTAATTGTTGAAAAATACTGGAAATTCGTATGCAAATGTTTCAAAAGCTTTCACTTTATCGTCATAAAAATGTAAAACCTTGATGTACTCCCTTTTTTGAACACACACTTCTTTCCCGAACTTGCAAAGTTATTCTACCTATTTTTCTGCGCATAATCATCCCAAACTCAGTAAAGACTATCCCGCGGTTCTTCGAAGTATTGGGATTTGAGCATAAACAGCAATGAAATCCGAAAATGTGCTCATGAGCTTTGGACGTTTGAAAATGGAAAGATAATCGGTGCGTGCATTGGTTTGAGGTGGAAAGTTAGGGAAATGGCAATGTAGATTGTAGGAGGAGAGAAGAAATCGCAGTAAGAGAATAAATCGAGAAAAAACCAGAAATATGAGAAGTAATTGTTTTGACAGGAAAGAATTGCGTTGGTGCATTTGCAGCATCGACGGTAGCTAACGTTTATAACGTTCTTCGCATCTGACCACGTCATGATTCGTTAATTTATTTAATAACTAATATCCTCTCGTTGACAGTTTAATGTTTCGACTAATTATTGACTAATGCTCCTGTTTTTGAAGCATGACAAAACTTCTTGTGCTTCGACTTCGTGGAAGAAAATATGTATACCTATGCGTTTTTGCGCAAGTCCATCGCTTGACTTATTTTCTTTTAAAGCAGACTTGTCTGATTTTCCTTGTATTTACATGCTTCGTAATACTTTCTTTATCCCTCGTAACACGTCTTGACTTAGGAGTAAAGTGACTCTTGGCTACGTACGCCATTTTATTAGTTGTGAAATTACGAGCCTTTTTCGCTGCGCTCGAAGTAAGCAGCGTCGACGGAGCTTCGTTGTGAAATGTTAAACGATTCGCTCTGGATCTCACTTCTCGATACTAATCTCTAAATTCGCAACATTATTTTAATTGAATTAGCAATTAAAAGTTAAAGTATTTTAAACTTAAAAACTTTTTAACTAGAAAATTTATGGTAGATTTTTAAAACCTAAGTTTAAAACAATTCAACTTAAATTGTATCTCAAACTTAAATCATTGGTCTTAAGTATTTTCTTAAACAATTTTTAGTTAAAACGAATGTCAAAATATTAGTGGTCCACCATTCTGAATGCGAACTAATAGACAGCTACTTAATTCACCTAATACTTAATACAACTAATAAATGCGCTTTTGCATGAAACACATTTCAGAGGCCGAAAGCGAGACCAGGTCGAAAAAAGCTAAACACCGTATGGGCGCGTCTAAATAAGAAGTAGTTGGCGTATTCGAGTCGAAGTCTCCTAAACCTAAGGTTGACTTTTTCCCCTGAGTCTACCGTCTCATCGTTACTACCGAGGCTCGCAAGTTTCGTAAACGAGCTCAGGCACCAGCGCTAGCGAGAACGTAGAGGAGGTTTGTCTTGGATAATGTCGACGTGACATGGTAACTTCGTGTTACCTGTTGTTTTCCTCCATTACCACCTGTTTGAAAACCCCTGCTGGCATCTGGCTCTTAACTTCATGACTTCCTAGCGCCGTCGTGCCGTCCTTTGCTATGAATAACTGCAGACCAGATGCTAAAAATAACAAGAAATATTAATTACATAAAAGTATAAAATATGTGCTAAGACGAAATAAAGATATGTAACAAAGTGCACATTGAAAATGAGAAAACAATATTTTTTCAGTATTGTTCAGCTTTCTAGGTTTTAGGTAGTTGCCGTGTCAAAAGTTAGACATCTTGAAAAAATAGCTTTTCTATGATTTTAAGAATCAAATAATTATAAATGATGTCATTTCAAATAAAAAACATTATATTTTATGAAAAATGTTAAAATTCACAACAACAAAGAAACATTAATTATGACCTTTTTTTTGCAATTGAACTTTTTATGATCGTTGCTTCTTACCAATTTCTGAAAAATAATTGTATTTTAATAAATGACGGCTTATTTTTTACGGGAAAAAATTCTCTAAAACTCTAATCTTTCCAATTTTTAAAATAACTAAATATTCTTCAAATATCATTATTCGTTTAAAAAATGTTTCCTTAAAACAACAAACATTGTTTTCACGATTTCAGCCATAGAAAAATTCACTTGCAAAATTGGAAACAGTAGAGTTGTAGAGAATGTTTTCCCGGAAAAAATTCACCCCCCCCCCCCCATGCGGAAAAGTTGGTTGGGACCCAATTGGACAACTCTCTGAGTCGTAACGGTCGGCCCAACGAATGCCCAGATTGGGGTTTAGTTGGGCGTTAGTTGGGCAGCCCGCTTTATGCCCAATTATTAAAAGAAGGGTACAATTATTGAATTCCTAAAGTTAAAAGTAACAAATAATAAATATTTGTTAGTATTTTTTTTAATTTGACGCTACTTCATGATTTCAAAACTCTTAGCATCCTCATATTCCTTCTGACCTCCATCCCAGTCTCTTCTAACAGTCAGCTCATTCCTCAAAGCATCTGAAGTTGTGTTTCTTGCAATACATTTGGTTTAGTACAAATACTCAACTGAGTATGGGAAACAGCAAAAAGCGATCACTTATTTCGTTCATTTCTACAAAGTAAAAACGAAAGAACTTTGTCAAAATAAGCCCATTTTATGGAAGCTTGAACGGATTTGACTAAAAGAAAAAATGGCGTTTGCAACTGATTTAGTGTAGACGAGAGCCCGTCTGCGGCGTTGCGGCTCGCGCAGCCGCACAGTGCACAACGTTAACCAATACAGTCGGGGTTTTCAAAATTATAAAATACTTAGTTTGCAAAAAATGTTTATTTATTTTTGTTTCACTTGGAAATGTTACTATACTCTGCTGATCTCTTTGATTTTTTTTTAGGAAATATCGATTTGAATTTAAAGCATATGTCTAATTCGGAAACAGTTTCATTATTATAAGCATATTAAATATATAGTAAAAGAAAAATGTTATTTTATGAACAATATTTAATGATTAGAAGATCTTTTTAAGGATGAAAGAAAAAAATTTTCAAGAAATTAATGTACTTCAACATTTTCCAACAAAATATCATAAACAATCAATATTCGTAAATAGTTCATTTACTATGCAATTTCATACATTAAGAATTATTTCCATTTATATGAATGAAATATGACTGCTAGATTCTGCTCGAATCGCTCATTATTTTTCAACCCGTGTGCCTAATTCATTATTCGTACGGCGTTTTTTATCAGCACTATCTCGATTTATTTATTTATTCCTAGACGGATACAGTTTACAATAACTTTACTGAAGGAAATAGTAGCTGACCACAGCCGATATTTTATCTTTCTACTGCCCTCTATCGATATAACTGGAGTTACATTTTGTGCGACCAGACTCGTTTGCTCCAATAGTGCTTACGTTAGGCGTTCTACGCGTGAGCCCAATTAAGTAAAAAATCAAGCACTGATCGCCTTTATCTACATAAGTTTTGACAATTGTAATTTCGGAATAATAAGAACGTATTCAGGATTTGGCTGGGATTGCATCCACTGACTCTTACGATAAAAATAATCTGTCAATTAATTTATGATGCCTACTATGGGCATTCAATAGGTATGCCCAATGAAAGCCCAATCAAGAAATCAAACACTGATCGGCTTTGTCGAAATGAGTTTTGATGCTTAAAAATTCGGAATACTTGAAAAAGTTTGAGGATTTATTCGGATTGCGTCCACCTAATTATTTAAATAAAATAATTTGTAAATTAATTTCACTTTTTTTAATTGGGCTGGCCAGTTGGTGCCCGACTGGTTTGCTCCGATAGTGCCCACTTTGGGCGTTCTATGGGTAAGCCCAATGTACGCCCAAGCACAGAATGAAACACTCACCGACTTTATCAACATAAGTTTTGATAATGAAAAATTCGGAATAATTGGTAAAGTTTCAAGATTTGGGTTAGATTGCACCTATGTAATTATTGAATTATATAATTTTGTGAATTAATGTGACTTTTTGTTAATTGGGCCGCCCAGTTGGGGCCCAATTGGCGCCCAATTATTAGTTGGGCTGATTTCCACATGAGCCGTATTAAAATGCAATCATTTTTCAAAAATTGGTAAGAAGCGACGGGCAGAAAAAATGCAATTGCAAAAAACATAGTTAAAATTAATGTTTTTTTATTTTAAATGATATCAGTTATAACATTCTGATTCTTAAAATCATGGAAAAACTCTTTTCAGATACCTCACTTTTGGCACGACAACTACCTTAAGGGTAGCAGAAAGCGATAAAATATTTTTAATATTTACTCCACAAATTCTTTCAATTACGAGAGTAGTTCAATAAGTCCTTAGAATGAAGTATAAAAACAATTTTTTTTGGGTAAATTTTTTTTTATTTTTCAACATAATCTCCTTGGAGCTCTA
>NC_046665.1:33624084-33653957 GCF_010883055.1 Belonocnema kinseyi | reverse complement strand
GAAGATGTGGACTGTGACTGCACCATATATCTAGTCGGGAGTGGTGCTGACTGAAAACAGATGATTTGGAGCGATTCGCGCGCCACCTGTTGGTCATTCTAAAGACTTATTGAACTACCCTCGTATAATAATATAATAAAATTGATAAAGTGTCAAATGTAAATATTTTATGGGCAGCACCAAATTGATATTAAAAAAACGAATTAAATTTTAAAATGTTTGCAATAAACCATAAAAACAAAAATAATAATTTTGGCAGATATACCCTTCAAAATTCAATTACTAATAACAACGTGTGGAACTTTTGTTTTTCTTAAATCGGAGAAATTAGAGTCACCCATTTTCCTCTAAAAAATAACAAGTTTCGTAGACGATTAAGTTCTTGTTTTTTTTAACAATGTAATTTTGAAAGCTTATAGAAATAAAAGAAATGTAATGCCATTTTTCAGAAAAAACTTGAATTTCGTTCTTAGCATGCTAACTTCGTTTGGGGTTAGGAATTTAAGATGTTTCTAAGAAAAAAATGCGTTTTGGCGAAAGACACCGTAAATAACAATTAGATATTTATATGCTTACTTTCATTGCTCTCTAGAACCGATTGTTCAAGATTGGTTGCTTTTAGCAATTCGTCTATTAAAGAATCAGGATTAGGTCTCGTGACTTCAACTCTGCACATGGCAGGATTTCCCGTGCCATCTTCAGCCTTTTTCCGGCGTTCCAGCGCCGCCTTAGCGCGGTCCAAAGACCCAGTTTCACTAAGGCCTGAACCAGCTGATGGGTTCCTAGAAAAAGATAATAAACATGAATTTGTATCGCCAGTTTTATCTTCGCGAAGAAGAAACTTATACACACTCACTCACTCTCGCATATTCATTTCATTCGTCATATCAGTGTTATATATTTCATTAGTGCCTTTCCGCGTGAATCAGTTTTATTTTGATTAATCATAAGAATGCAAATTATAGTAATAAAAATAAAAGGAAACATTTCAAATAATAAAAAGACGACAATACGTTTACGGAAATATGCAACAAAACAACTCAAATGACCGACATGCAAAATGGTAATATTGTAATAAAAAGCAAGAGAATAAGATAAATTGAAAGGTAAAGAAGAAAACCTGAATTCGGCCTCCACCCATAAACGAAGTAGTACATGCAATTTAATAAAATTTAACTGAAAGTGTTTGCGTTTTCATCGCCGAAAATCCATTTGCAATTAAAATTTCAAATAATTATTTGAGAGAATTTTCGATTTCTATTGTCGAGATCTAACAAAACCCCTTCTTGCATGGCTCACTCATAGGTAAAAAGAAAAACGTATAATAATTTTTTTCAGATTGCGAAATGGATCTTCGGATAATAAGAAGAAAAATTTAGGTAAAACGAAAGCATGGACTGACGGTGGGGTAATGCTGTTTCGATGCTGTGCATTCGCAGTCGCGGCTTCCGGCACTCCTAACGAAGACTCCTCGGAGTCTGGGCTGGTGGCTACTGTGGCCAACTTGCCCCCCGCCCCGTCTAGCAACTTCCGATGACCTCCGCCAATGCCCCTGCAAGGATTTAAAGCTTTCCTAACTAAAAGCTCTTCAAGACAGGTCAAGTCAGAAAAATGGCTCTTATACTACTGACTAGTGTTGCCAGAAGTCCCAAACATTCTAAATATCCTAAAGTTACATTTTTCTGATCCCAATTATTGCCTTAAAACTTTATTTCTGAGCACTAATTTTCTTGAAAATAGGATAAAATAAAAATAATCGAGCGACAGATACCTTGAATTTTCAATGTACATCGATTATCAAATTGCGTGCGTTGTATGTCCCCGGAGTTAATACTGCATTATAATTTTTTTTTAATTAATGCTCTGCTTAATTGTGCTAGATTTATGTTCTTTCGGGCCGCAAAAGATTGTGAAAACGAATATATTTCAGCAAACATTCCCGAAAAAATTATCTGGGTAGCACAAAAGGCATACAAGATCGTGCCATGGGCTGACATTAGATATCATGAACTAGTGATGTGCAAATTGACTTCGGTTCAGACCGGGCTTGGTGTTTGCAAGTTTACCCAAAAACCCGAAAAGGCCCGAGACTACAATTTACCAATTTTTCGGCAGTTTTCGGTAATTTACAGTAAGATACCATAAATCACCTATTTTAATTGAACTTTCAGGGTAGTTCGGTCTTTTCAAAATTTTGCACTCCCTAGTGTGAACCATTTCTGACACAAAAGAAACGTTTTTTTTAACTTAGCACGGCCATTTTTTTAAAGACAAAACTTATGCTAAAAAGTACCAAATATGCCCTAGATATTTTTTCCACAACCACGAATTCATAAACTTGAACCGTTAAAAAAAGACCCAAAACATACATGCATATTTTCTAAAATAATTTCATTTTCTCGAAGTTGAAACGATTTTTTTAACGGATATTTTTTTAAATTTTAATTTAAAAAATCCTACAGCTGTGCTCAGTTATTCTAAGCGAGGACAATAACTATCCATACGGTACTTTTCATTAACATTCATCTTTTTCAAAATAAACTTTTTTCACTCTCGAATTTATACCTAATATACCAAATTAGGTATACAATATTTCTTAATTTTCCAAAAGATAAACTTTAGTGGGTAAGTCACTTCGGATCGTTACACAATATTCTGCGTGTGGGGTAAAATTTGCCAAGCGTCCCCGCCTAAAATTTTGTTGTTGTCTATCTTATTGAAACTCTGCAAGATTATAGTGCTAGTGGATGTACTTAAATGCTGTAAACATCCAAAAACGAAAATGGGATGGGAAGTATTGCTTGAGACATCACAAGTGATGACCAACAAAATAAAACGTTTGCAATCCGCAATGGTAAAGGGAGTTTACTATGGTGTTTCAAATTCGCTCATATGCGCATTAAATTTTGTTGAAAATCTTGAAAATTCCCCAAGATATAGAGGTAACAACATTTTACAATGTGATGGCGAACCAAATAAAAAGTTTGCAATCCGCATTGATGAAGGGAATTTTCTATGGGGATTCAAATGCGCTCGAATGCGCCATAAAGAAAAAAAATTGGCGCCACATTAATAACCGAGTTATCAGCGATAAAAATGGGGGGGGGGGGGTTCTAAACTAATTATATTTTTCAAATTCATCATAAATATCTTTCATAACTTCAAATGCGTGATGGATCTGTAACCATTGGTAATGAGGGGGTTGATTATGATTTTTTGTTAATTTTGAAAGTGGCGCACTGGAGCCCATTTGAAATCCTATCCGAAGAGACCAATATAAATTTTTATATTGCAATTTAGGTTATTTGGAGATAGCTTTGGATAGTAGAACGTAGCAAGTTGTACAGAGGGAATTGATTATGATTTTTTGTAAATTTCGAAAGTTACGCATATGAGCGCATTCAAAATTCGATACGAAAAGCTCTTCATAAAATTGTATAGTTCAATTTAGGTTATTTCGAGATATCATTGGATAGTGGATTGGTGACAAGAGGCAATGAAGGGGTTGATTATGGTTTTTTGTTCATTTTGAAAGTAGCGCATATGAAGGAATTAGAAACCCCATAGGAAAGTGAATTGACCAATGCGGATTGCAAACTTTTTATTTTGTTGGTCATCACTTCGTCAAATTTTGTTACCTCCATATCTTGGGCAATTTTCAAAATTTTCAAAAAAATACTTTATGGCCCATATGGGCGCAACTGAAGACGAATTAATCCATGCCCTCAACTTTATATTCAACATCACTGTTGAGGATTTAACACCTGCGTTACACCCCCCCCCCCCACCAAATAGGATATCTTTGTTTATTACCTAGCGCTAAAATTTTTAATGGAGGCGAATTTGAGCGCATTTGAAGTTATGAATGATAGGTATGATGAATTTGAAAAATATTATTAGTTTAGAAAAATGACGCCAGCCCCCCTCCCCATTTTGATAGCTGATAACTCGGTTATGAATGTGGCGCAAAAATTTTTCTTGATGGCGCATATGAAGATCTTCAAGATCTAGTAATTAAAATTTTGATTTTTAAAATGGGGGGATAACGTGACGCTAGCCCCCCCCCCTCGCATAAAACCTGATATATCTCCTACAGTTTTGTGGCCCACCAATTTTTATCAGGGGCGCATTTGGGGGGCAATTCAGTGGGTTATAGAAAACCCGAATGGGGGTGGAAGGTGGTTCAACTGATCTCATTTTGAGACCCTCTGAACACAATAAATAGGTTTTTACGAATGTTTCTGTCTGCATGAATGTTTGTATGTATGTATGTATGTATGTATGTCTGTCTGTCTGTATTTATGTATGTCTGCCTGTGAGCACGATAGTCTTTGAAAAAAATAATCTACCAGATTAGCCGTTAGTACGCTCTTTTAGTTTCGAAAAATGAAGGTCAAATTCAACTACTTTTCTTCAAGATGTAAAAATCCTTTGTATAGGTATTCATAGTACTAAAAAAAATCAATTTCTTCTCATGACTTTTTTCATAACAAAAAGATTACTAAAGTTATAGCATTTACAAAAATTAAAGAAACAAACGAAAATGAAAATGCCAAACCAAACAACGCACGTTATGAAAAAAGTCAATAGCACAAAAACGTTAATTTTTTAACACCCTACAAGATTGTTATAACAACTTTTTGAATCTTAATGAAAAATGACAAATTCAAATTCTTATCGTACAAAAACATGATGAAAAGTAAAAAATATCAATTTGAGGTTAAACTATGCAAGATACGAAAAAGATGAATACAGCAAAATTATACATTAAAAAAAGATCCACAAATTTGTTATTGATCGTTTTTTCATAGGACACGTAGTTTTTGTTTTAATCGTAAAAAATAAATTTAAAAACAAAAACAAAATTTGGACAAACGACACAAGTTATGAAAAAAAAAATGAACAGAGAAAAGTTGCTCATCAAAAAAAGAGCTCAAAATTTGTAATTAACACTTCTTTAATAGTACAAGTAGTTTTTGATTATTAAAAAAAAAATAACATTAATAAAAAAAATTAAATTTTTGAAAAAACGACACAAGGTACGAAAAAAATCAATAGACAAAAGTTGAAGGTTCCGCGGTGTAAATCTGTTCACTCACATTTCATACATTTTACAAGGCAAGGGAAAATCATTCAGCGGGCCTATGCTGTAAATACGAAAACGCTATTTTCGAATATCCATTAAAAAAACTAAAAGGAATTTTGATATTTCGTTTGCGGGATATTAACTGCATATAAAAAATGTTCCAAAAAAATCAATTTCGAAAAATGTGTCAGTTGACAGGTTTAAACCGCGGACCCTTCAGTTGTTCAGCAAAAAAAAAGAACGACAGATTTGTTATGAATCATTTTTTGATAGGACGCGCAGTTTTCGTTTTAATCGGTACGAATAAAATTAAAAACAAAAAATTTAATTTTTGGATAAATGACACAAGTTATGAAGAAAATGAACAGACAAAAATTGCTCATCCAAAAAAGAACTGCAAATATGTAATTAACAATTCTTTAATAGAACGAGAAGTTCTTTCTTATTTCAACAGAAAAAAAATAAAAAATAAAAAACTTAAATTATTTGGGAAACGACACAACGCACAACAGAAAATTAATATAAAAAAGTTGTTCAGACAATAAAGATCGAAAAATTGTTAATTATAATTTTTAAGTAGGACGAGTAGATTTTCTTTTATTCGCAAAAAATTAGTTCAGAAATAGAAAAATAAAATGTTTGAAAACCCGGCACGGGAGACGAAACAAAACAATACATTCGATATAAAATTGTAAAAAATATAATGTATAAAAGTTCATATTTTTGACACAATAGAGTGCGAACCACGAGACACTTGATCATAATGTGTTCGTGAAAGCCTAAGGAGCTTTAACAAAAGAGAATTCACAATCACCAAATTACTGTTGTCGACGTTTTGATCTTAAATTTAAAAAATGATCAAACTTAAATTTAGAAATGTGCCACCAATAAAAGAAATTTTAGATTATTTTTATAATTGAAAATAAACCAAAATAGTTTTTGGGAAATACTAGAAAATGCAACCAAAGTTTATATGCTCTTTCTATAAAAAAGGTATAATTAAAATTGGTAATTTTAACCTAGCAACACTGTCTGGCACTAAACAAGGGTTATAAAAATGCAATCAACGATCACGGTGGATTTCCTTTGTTTTGCATATTTATACATACTACGAATACTCACACTGAGAAAAATGTTTGTTTATTTGATTGAAAGTTTTTATTTCTAAAAAACTTCGCTTAAATTCAATATATATATATATGAATAATGTTGTACGAATTACATAAGATTGGGTTAGGAGGAAAATTATGATGAGAATTTAATATACAACCGTAAATAATGGAAAAATCGTGGCATAAGTTCTGATCATATATATCCGCTTGGGGGTTAATTCCTTCGGGACCAGCCCTGGACAATTGTCCACGACTGCCTATTTATTTTTGTAACCATATTCAGCAAAAACACTAAATTTATAATTATTTATACACAAGTTCCACTAAAAACTTTAATAAAAAAATTAGTTTTTTTTATATGCTGCGCACTTTTTTAATTTTAAAAATAAGATCATGAAAATACGTACGTTTCAATACCAACACATATTATGAATTGTGATAATATAAATTTATTAAACTGGTACAGTTTTTATGGTAAATAAATGTATGTTCTAAATACACGTATGTAGTCCTCGGGTTTCGGACAGAGGGTCCCTGTACCAAGAGTTTCTGCTGAATATGGTTACAAAAATAAATAGGCAGTCGCGGACAATTGTCCAGGGGTGGTCCCGAAGGAATTAACCCCCAGCGGAGGTGTGAAAACCGTGCCGAAAGCTGAATAGCACCTGGGTTAGGTGTCTAGAACGGTGACTCTGGGATACCGGGCGACCTCTCAGAGTACACAGCCTTATCCTTGCATGCAGGGCTCTACAAGGATGGACGAACCCCTTTCCCTAGCTTCTCGTGGGAACAACAGTGACAACACCAAACATAGCTGTAGTAAGTGCGGTTCAAAACAACAGAACGCGCAGGGCTCCCGACAATGGGTCGGCCAACAATGCCGACCAACCTAGAGCTTGGGGAGCCAATGAAAATGGATTCAATGTGAACTTTGGAAAATGTATTAGAGTACACTAAAGTACGTTTAGGTGCTTCATTTTGGTAGGAACTTTACTGAAAATTAATTGATCTTTTTTGTAAACCTCGACATTTTTTGAACGTTACAACTTTTTTTACACAAAAAAAATCGGTCTCAAACTTTGAGAAATGCAAGAGCCGAAAGAAAACTACGTTAAAGTACAAAGCTTAATAATAAAAGATGTAAAAAAAATATATTTTAACTAAGCCTTATACGGCATACAACAAAAGACTCACAACGTAGGACGAGCCAGCTGCTAGAGCCTCGTCTAGTGGCTGCCAGGGCTCGTATTTTGGTGTACAACGTTACCGACTGATGCCGATGGAATTGATAGTTGAAATATTTTTTGTTACAACTTTTATTATTAAACTTTGTACGTTAACATAGTTTTCTTTCGGCTCTTGCATTCCTCAAAGTTTGAGAGCGATATTTTATGTATAAAAAAATTTCGAAGGTTCAAAAAATGTCGAGGTTCAGAAAAAAGATTAAACAATTTTCAGTGAAGTTCCTATCCATATGAAGTACCTAAATGTACTTTATTATACTCCAATACATTTTCCAAAGTTTCAGCTCGATATTTTATTTACAAAAAAAGTTCTTGAGTTAAAAAAAAAAGTGAACCGAAAAAGTGAGGTTGGTAATATAGGTATTTGGCTGTGTCACATACCTTTAAGGTAAAAATTATGTTATTAAATAAACAAAATTTCGAAGTGGGCAAAACAAAAAATAGGTTCTTCATAAATAGGTACAATTGCAATTGGGATTTTTTAGAACATCATCTAAAGTATCATTCAGAGCTTATTTATCGTTTTGGATTCCTTTTCAGCAAGTGAGGTTTATTTTTGTTGCAGCTTCTTTGGAACCAAAAATGGTTTTTAATGGAAATCCCAGTTTATTCTGTGTACCGAAATCAATGACTTTTGAAACGAGGCCGCCGGTAGATTCGAGACGAGTGCGCGCGCGGTAATACAAAATCGCTCGTACCTTTTAAACAAAGAGAATGATTTGGCGCCAATTTTTTAAAAGTTTTTCTTAAACATGATGAAAAAAATTTGCCTCTGGAAGTTTTCCGTCCGTGAAACTTCCCTCAGGGAACGATTCCTGACGGTAATGGTGTGCAAAAATTTTCATGTTGCAAACATCAGAAAAAATATATTTTTAGAACATAATTGGAATTAGTAGAGGTTTTCCTATTTGGGAAAAAAGAAAACTTCCAATTTTTAATTTTTAGTAAAAAACTATCAATTTGACGACAAACTTTCGGAATAAAAGTTGTGAGGCTCGTCCAGCTGCACACTGTCATATTTTCTGCGTAGTGAATTTCCCATATTGGTAATTTTCGGAAATTTTTCCGCGTTTCGGTAACGCACGGGATACTGAGAGAGCGAGTCCGAGCGCTAAGGATGCTATGGAATCCAAACGATCAATTTTTCAGAGGATTTCAGAACAGAATGGAAGGATCGATCAGAATAAAAAAGAGAAATTCAAATGTTTGGATACCACAAAACTTTAAAAATGTTGTCCTAAGTTTATCATCAAAACGTTTTAAGTATACTTAGGGGAAATCAAGTTTCAAACAATTATTTAATTTCTATTTTAATATCTTATTTGAATGATAAAAGCAACATAGAAGCATGAGAATATGTGACGTGCGACGAAGAAAGGGGGCTTACTCTCAAAATTGAGATTTTGCAGGACGAGCTATTGAAGTCGACTCGAAAGAACGGACTTTTAGGAGAGAGGAAAGACTCACGAAATCTTCCCTCTCCACTTACCATCACATTCTCACGGAAGGAGATAGGTCGTAGCCGCGGCTCACGGACGGGGTACAGATGAGACGCGTAGATGGAATGTTGATTAGTGGGAGATGTTTCACGGAATCTCGAGCTCTCGAGCCAAAGCCCTGTTACTCGGGTACCCAACAACTCAATTATTAGCAATAATAATGCTCGAATATAGATTTAGATTTTTTTAGAGTAAGTCCCCTTTCTTCGGCGCACGTCACATATTACAGTTGCGGAGCAGAAATAATTGAGCCTAGTGTCTTTAAAACTGTGAGCATATCAAGTCGCCCTAAAAATGCAAAAAACACATGCAATTGCTTTCACGTGCATTTTTTAAACTAACAAGTACGATTAATGGCGTGCAAAATGACGTGGGGTCGGGTTTCGAGTTGGCAATCCGACCCGAAAAACTGAACAGGCCCAACAGACGCACTACAAAATGTCTAAAACTTTTTGGAAATGAGGAGGGTCTGTAAGGACGGTTTTCGGCCTAATTTAGATTTGGCCCAAAAAATTCCTACAGTATCTACTAACAATAAGAAGTCAATTCCACATTAAACAGACCACCCTCATCCCCCCTATTCATCCCAAGAACCCTTTACAAAAATGAAAACTTCACCGCTTCTATGCAGTGTTTTTGGAAAAAAACCCAATAACAAACATCAAGAAAAATACATACATAGGTTTTTGGGTCGCTGATTTTGAATGCGAGGTCCGTTGACCAAATATGACCAAAGTTGACATGATAAAATCTGATATGATGGAGATCAACGGACCTCGGATTCAAAATCAGCGACCCCAAAAACTTGTGTATGTGTTTTTCTGGATTTTTCCATCGGATTTTTTGCAGTTCTACCTTCAAGTGACCTTGAATCTAATGTGATGGAGGTCAACGGACCTTGGATTCGAAATCAGCGACCCCAAAAACCTATATATGTATTTTTCTTGATTTTTGTTATTGGATATTTTCCCAAAAACACTGCATAGAAGCGGTGAAGTTTTCATTTTTTTAAAGGGTGTTTAAGGTGAATAGGGGGGATGAGGGTGGTCCGTTTAATGTGGAATTGACTTCTTATTGTTAGTAGATACTGTAGGAATTTTTTCGAATTTTTTGGGCCAAATCTAAATTAGGCCAAAAACCGTCCTTAGAGACCCTCCTCCTTTTCCTTTCCGGTTTTCGGGCTGCGTTGCGCACCCGAAACCGGCCTAATCCGTCAGTCTTTGAAACATTTGGAAAAATCCTAGTATGAATGAAAGATATTCTATAACAAAAGATCCAATATACCTACAAATAAATAAGAATAAAGATAATGGGTCTAATCTATGACTTCACAAATGAGAAATATTTCCAATAGGCATACATACTAAACAGCAATATGATGTTAAAATTCTGGATGTAAAAGAACTTGAATTTAAGTGAAACTTTGTAAATTTCGCTTTTCGGTGTTAATTCCTCATTTTAATTTAAATGCAATTAATCATTTTATTCTTCTCGTTAAAGCCTTTGAATTAAATGCAGTGGAGTAATTTGATTAATATCTTTGTTAATCACATAATGAATTTGTCATAATGGACACATTGTGGATGGTGTGAGTCCTTGTTTTTCTAAAGAAACATTTGGAACAAACCGAATCTATCTTGGACGATAATTACGTTGCGTCACTTATGTAAAGTTAATTAAACATGCAATAGTGAAACATGAAGTACGACACTGATTGACTCACTACTTGTATTATATCCCTGTGAGAATTCATCACTTTCAGAAACGTGGCAACTCAAAGCAACCTTGGTTGAAATGTATTGTCACAACAAAATACACTAAAGCACAACAATTTTAAACTTGCTGTGAAATCAATCTCGACTATTTCCACTTTGTAATTACAATTTAATGTGCTCACTTGATGACCACTTTACTTCCTCATTATGATTAATTAGTACATATATTTATTCCTCATAGAAAAAATCAAAATAAAAACAATACAAAAAGGTCAAAAAAAATGTCGCAAATCAAGGAGTATTTATATTCTTGAATGGGCTTTGAATTATGTTAATAAAAACAGTTTTTCTTTATAAAACAGATTTTTAAAATGATATAAATGACCAAAAATTCTGTAATCTTCAATACAATGTATTAATATTAGAGGCCAATCGACTCTTCTCAAATTAAGGAAATTTTTTCGTTCTTGCATCAATTTTTAAATATGTTGATAAAAAAAGTTTAACTATAAAAACCCGATTTTAAAAATATTATACACTAGCTACGCCCTGTGGCGTCAGCTTCACCGCCGCTCTAATTAATACTATACTTAGACAACAAAAGGAAATACAATAAGAGTTGTATACAAATATTTAAAAAAAAAGATTTTAAACACAAGATAAAGAAATTTGTATTTCTTAAGACTAACATAACTTGTGACGGAACTACGTGCTTAAAAGTCAAATTTTTTATTGCATTCGATGTTACGGACATGTTTTCTATTGATATGAAGTTTAAACATGAAAATACTGGAATGGAATAAAAAAAAAATTTAAGAATTTATGGTAAAATTTCGGTTTGAAAAATGCGAAGTCAATAGTGAAATTTGAACTAAGTTGGAAAAAAATCTGACAACGTAACATAGAAATAAAAACTTAAATACAGAACATAGAAACAGTATTTTTCGAATTTTGTTTATAAAAACTATATCCAAGTTGTCGAGTTCAGTTTCCCCAAATTTCAAATCCATTGTGAAATGTTTACAAAGCTTAAGGAAAACTTTAAATTCGAAAAAAGAATAAAAAATTGAAAAATATTCTGAAGGTCTGTCCGGGAGCCCAAACAATATGCATGAAAAATTGCATGCCGATTGATCAAACACTACGAATGTGCCCCCCTCCTATCGTCACACTTCCTATCCACTCCCCAGTACTCTTACGACCTGTATGGAAGCCTTTTAAAGAATGTATGCAAAATTTGGTGCCAATTATCAAAAACTTTATTTTGATTAGCATCACACGTTTTGAGCTAGATGATTTTATATATTTCAAACCCTGCGCCTCCCCCCTGCCACTTGATCATCACCCAATATTCTTACGACCTGTCTAGGAGCCCAAAGAATATGTGTGAAAAATTTGACGCAGATTGTTCAAAAACTGCGGCTGTACCCCCTCGCCCCATCTTCATCCCTCTTATGCTCCCCACGCTCTTACGGCCTGGTTGAGAGCCCAAAGAATATGCCTGCAAAAAAATTGATGCCGATGATAAAAAACTACAGATTTTCATAAGCATCATACGTTTTAGGCCAGTTGATTTCATATATTTCAATACCTGTGCCCCCCTCCCACTCCATCTTCTCCCCGATAATCTTACGACCTGTCCTGGAGTCCAAAGAATAAGGGTAAAAAATATTATGCCGATTGGTCAAAAAATGTGAATGCCCTTCCATCTGCCCAACCCTCCGTATGCCATCCTTCTGGAAGCCCAAAAATATGTGTGTAAAATTTGGTGCCAATTACTACCTGCCCTGGAGCCCAAAAAATAAGTGTGAAAAATCATATGCCGATTGGTCAATAACTGCGAATGTGCCCCTACATCTTCCCACCCAATACCCTTACGACCTACCAGGGAGCTATTTTCATTCAACGCTATTTTGCATTATTTACTAATCAAAAGCTATTATCATTATGAATATTAATGAAAATTAACTTTGAATTATGGTAATGGAAGAAGTTTTACAATTAAAAACCCACCTTTGAAATTTTATAAAGTGCTAAAAAAAGTTAACAAATATTTATAGAAATCCTTTCGTCAGTTTTTCAAAATAAGTTGTGAAAATAAACCTTCAATATTTTACCAATTTATTTGCAACCGTCAAGTTTTCTTGTTCAAGAAAAGTGTTACTGATTTAGGGATTTCTTTGATTTAGAGAAAAGTATGATTGATTTAGGGATTTGCTTCAATGTATGTTTTATCTGTTCACATAATACTTATGTTCCAGAGTTAACTAGAGATGCGTTTTTCGTGAAAAGCGGATTTTCGAATTTCCAACTTCAAAAGTACTAGGCCAGGAGATAGTGACCGAAAAACGGGAATGATTTGTTTGTGTATGCCAATTTAAGTGGTAAATATAATAGATATTTGAAGAGTTATGAGTCAATTAAATGAGACCACTCGTTTGCACTGAAAGTATAATTAAATGATAAATTTGTAAGGAAAAATTTATGTATTTGAAAGATTATTTAGCGTATGCAAAGTGGTGCTTGTGAAACTTTTAACAAAGTTAATTTGGCGTCAGCTATTGGCATACGGTTTCCGTGTGTATGGAATCTTGAGATAATTAATGAGACTTTAAAAAAATGTGGACTTCTAAAAACGAGTAGTTCGCAAATGCGATTTTCAAAAATTATTATTTTCTTTATGTGAACCATGAAAAAGTACTTGGCATACGATTGCGACGCGTACATGTGTCGGTTGTATTTTTTCGAAATTGCCTTATTTTTTAGAATAACACGGAATGATTAGTATACGCCAATAGACTATGGTGAAAATATGTGCAAAAAAGCGGAATACGTTTCTAATATGCTCAAATTATTTGCATACGCCAAAATAAATCGTAAAAAAATCAAAAATTGTATGCGAAGTACCTTTTCATGATTTACATAACAAAAATATTAATTCTGTACAATGACGTACGCAAATTAATAGTTTTTTTAAGTCCATTTTTTTCAAGTTTCATTAATTATTTCAAGGGTTCATACACGCAGAAGACGTATGCCAATGTCTTTCACTAGATTAATTTTGTTCAAAGTTTGACAAACACCACTTTTCATACGCTAATAAATTGTTCAAAAACATCAATTTTTTCTTAAAACATGATCATTTAATTATACTGTCAGTGCAAGCAAGCGGTCTCATTTTATTTGCCCATAACTAGTCAAATATCTATAATATTTACCACTTAAATTGGCATACGCGAACTACTCGATCCTTTTTTTCTGTCAGCATACGTAACTCCATACCGAGAAAGTGTGTCCTTTCCTTCTGACGCTCCATATAATTTAAATAAATCGTTACGGCTAATAGGAAATAAAATTACGACATTTAGTTGAGAATCTATCTTAAATTTCCCATAAAATAAACGGAATAGAATAACTATAGTTAAAAAATATAGAAAAGAGTCAAAATGTAAAATTATTCAAACCAAAAATAATCCGGTTCCACCAAGGAGTGGAAGAAAAGCAAAATCTATTCTTTTTAATCGACTTAGAAAAATTTAATGGAAGCGTATTGAGAAGAATTAAAAAATTAAGAAATGCAAAAGAAAGAATAGAAAGACAGAGAATAATGTCACTTTAAAGACAAAAAACCTAGTCCTTTTAATCGATCAGTTATAAATATGAAATAATTATGTTAATAGAAATAATTTGTAGTATTTCCAAAGAATACTTTAATAATTCTGTTTGAAGATAAATGAATTTTGTTTACCTTAGACAACATTATTAAATTTCCAAACTTATATTCCACAAAAACGAATAGAAACTATGCGTGTGCACATATTTTGTGGACAGGTTAGAAGGAATTGAAATAATCGAAAATAAAGCATGTAAGTATGGATTTGAAAATAGTCTTGACAAAAAAATTGAAATTTCCAAACTTATGTTGTACACCGAGGAATAGAAACTATGTAAGTGCACATATTTTGTGGAAATATTAGAGGGAATTAAACAAGTCGAACATACAGCATGTAAGTATGCAATTAAAAATAACCATTAGAGGTGTGTCTACTGATCGGAGTAAGCGGAATTAAAAAAGTGGAAAATATATTGGCTTCGGCGATAAACCTACTCTTTCGTTTGACACTTCTCCATATGGAAAATTAGCACATTCAAAAAAATTAAATAATGCCCACTCTTTCGTTTAAATCTGAAAATATTAATTTTTCTCTATTCTTCTCTTCTTACCGGATTGGGAGCACTGGTATGCTTGAGAGGAGAGATGCATGTACGTGAGATGTAAATCCAGCAATGAGCATGGACATAGCTACCCAGAACAGGCCGCATAGACGCCACTGAACTAATAGTTTTTTTCGATGGAGTTTTTTTTCTTTACGTTCAACATACGCATATCTCGGAAATGATTGGTTATTTTCGTGAAAATTTTGAAAATAAGATTTTCAACACGATTTTATGCTACTTTTCAGAAGCCATGTAATTCTAACCTTAAAATTGAAACCTATTTTTTCAGAACTGAATTACTTTTTTCCATCCCTTGTATTCAATAACTCAAAAATTAGGACGTGAGTAAGCATTTTTTTTAAATTGATTATTTCATTTTTATCACTATCCTGAGTCGATTTCACTATATTTACTCTTAACTGAAAGGGTCTTTGCAATCAAACTTTTTTGGTATCCATTAAGCAAAGACTTCAGCTTGGAAGGATATTCTTGCTTTTCTTTTTATTTGTGAATTTGATTTTAGGGAACGTTTTTCGCTCTCCTGTAAAATTTCCATTCTGTTCCTTATTTAGTTATGATCTACCACCCTGCAAGTGTAGTATTTCTACTGGATGCATAATACGAATTATGTAAAGTAATACTTTACTTCAATCCCACTTATTTAAATCAAACGTGATTGTGAAATCAATTAGGAGCATAAATCAATATTAAAAAGTGTAGTCAAGGTATTCGTCTTTATTGGTCAGAACTATCTTAAGTCATAATGATTAACTGACATTAATGAATCTTCTGTGAAGCGCGTTGCCTTCTAATAGATTGCGACATCGACTTTATTCTTATTTATGAGTCAAAAACAGAGATTGCAAATATCGTGGAGCTAGAGTTTGATAATTCACAATAAAAAGGTTTTAAGCCAGGGCACTTTATTCTATTATAAGATTTTAAATTTATTTTTTTTTGCCTAACAAGCTGCAATGTGATTTATTTGTGAACGAATTAATATTCCATGCTGAACTCACAACAATTCATCTTAGCAATTTTTTTCATGCTCTCCAGGACATTATTCGGACATGATTTCTTCTAGATATGAAGCCGTGGGAATTTTCTCCTCGGTCAGAACTCATATTGACTATACTACATAACAAGCTTTTGAAGCTTCGTACCTCGAATTAGGGAAAAAGCACTAGTATCCTCCGGGCACGTGCTAGTGGTCGGACAATTCCGAGTGTTTAATAGTAGGAATAGTGCAATAAATCATAATTATTAAAAGTAAAAGGGGTTTGCATTTTGCACATTTTCTTGTATCACGAAAGGCAAAGAAAACATGTAAACGATTTTTTCTTTCACTGGATTAAAAATATTTAAGAAGCTGATCACCATGTACCGCCATTTTGGGGTTGTGCGCTATGTTTCATGTCAGAAAAAAAAACTATTTTTTTTTATTGAAGTTATGTAAGACTTAAAATTTTCAAAATGATTTGCAATTTAAATTCATATACCGTATATGCGAAGCAGGGGCGAAACCAGAAAAATATTTCGGGGTGGGGGGGTAACCCCCTAAACACCTCCCCTGGATCCGCCACTGATGCGAAGGCTTTTAATATGTGCGACCTTTAGTGTAGAATTTTTGAAACTCGCTAGAAGTCGGAAAGGTTGTCCGACCTCTGATGCAAACGTCATTCTACAAGTGTTTCTTAAGTCGGACAAATGATCTAAAAGTTAACTTTCGTAAAATATTTGTTGCAGGAAGTTAAAGAAAAATAAAAATACAGAGGTTTATGTTAAATCTAATCAAAATTTGCATGGATATTCAAAAAGCTACATTGTTTTTTCTTTTAAACAATAAAAAGATCGTCTAGGACAGTGAGCTCCACAAGGCCGTACGCCACAAAAGGACAATAATTTTGCTATAGAGACAACAAAGTAATACGCTTTTTATTTAACTAGAAGGTCATACGCGCGCTTCGCGCGCGACCCACTGATTTACTTGCAATTATTTTATTTGTAAATGAAGTTTAATATGATACAATGATATTCATTTTTGCTTTAATAACTTTTATTTGTACACGGCTCCGCACCTCTACCCTCTCATGATGCAGAATAAATTATTGCGCAACACTAAACATTTTTATGCAAGTTTGGAAAAAACCTCTAAAATGTCGGTGCGTACAAATTTTCATAGAAATACATGGCAAATGATCTCCACTCGAGAAGAGTCCAAATGTCAAGCCATTTCGAGCGCCCCTAGCACTTGGATGAGTGACCATCTACGAGGTACGACCGGGTTTCGTACTCGAATTTTGAAAACCCGGCCAAACTCGGAAGGTGGTTTTATGCAGTTCCCTTTTATCTGGCCAAATGTTTAGGCAACTTCGAGTAATTCGAATAAACTCGTTTGTAGCCGCATTGTAATTAAATTATAGTAAAATTCATGCAGACTATTATGAAATTACTGGAAGAAATTAATAAAAAGAAATAATTACTGAAACTAACGAAAATGAAAGTTTTTATCATTATACAGTTTTAATTTCTTTTTTAATTCTTATTAAATATATAGTGCATACATTTTCTTATAAAAAACTAATTTGTTTAAAATTTTCAAATAGTTAAAAATCTAAAAAACAGTTAAGTTCTGAATTTGCTTATGGAATTTATTTTAAGAATAAATCATTAGTGTAAATTTGCAAATTGTCATAGTAAAAAGTGATTGGAAATACAATCTTTGTTGATTCCGTAAACAAATTAAGCCTATTTTTCAAAAAATGCCCAAACTCTTAATTTTCTCATGACAGTAGTTTAAATAATAAATCATGAAAATTCGATTATTATAATTAATGGCAAAGACGTTCCTAGTTGAATTTTTAAACAAAAACTGACCCTTTTCGTTGAAAAATAGCAAAATTCTGGATTTTTTATGAAAGTTCTTTAAATCATTAATAATTCTTGTAAATTTAACAAATAACTTAGGAAAGATTCATCGTAAAAATAATCTTAGTTAACCTCGTAAACAAATTGTGTTTATTAATTTAAAAATACCTTTACTCTCAATATCTTTATAAATATTGTTTCAATGATTAATAATTATTATAAATTTATAAAGTATGGTGGGGAATGATCATCGAAAGACATTCTTAGCTCATTCCGTAAACAAATTATGCCTCTTACTCGAAAAATAGCCAAACTATAAATATGTTGATAAACATATTTTAAATAATTAATAATTGTAAATTTTCAAAACTTCATAGAAAATAAATCATCGAAAAGATATTTTTAGTTAATTATGTTAAAAAATGTAGCCTAATCGTATAAAAAAACCCAATTCTTCATTTTTTCATTGAAATTGTTTCAATAATTAATAGTTTTTGTAAATTTAAAAAGCAACATAGAAAAGAGTCATCCGATAGACATTCTTACTTGACTTCGTAAAAAAATTAACTCGTAGAAAAAAAGTCAAACTCTTATTTTTAAATTGTAATTCTTCAAATAAATAATAGTTCTTGTAAATTTACACAGCAACATAGAAAAGAGTCATCGAATAGAAATTCTAAGTTGATTTTGAAAACAAATTGACTTATAGCATAAGGGACAAACTTTAAAATTTTTAATTAAAACTGTTTAAATAATTAATAATTCTTGCACATTTGAAAAGCAGCATGAAAAGAGTCATTGTATAGAAAATCATACTTGACTTCGTAAAAAAAGTAACTCGTAGAAAAAAGGTTAAACTCTTATTTTCAAATTGAAATTCTTTAAATAAAGAATAGTTCTTATAAATTTACAAAGCGAGATAGAAAAGTCATCCGATAGACATTCTTAGTTGACTCCGTCAAAAAATGGACTCGTAACAAAACGGTTAAACTCTTAGTTTTTAAATTGAAATTATTTAAATGAATAATAGTTCTTGTACATTTTCATAGCGACATAGAAAAGAGCCATCGGATAGACACTCTTAGTTGGACTCCGCAAACAAACTGGCTCTTAGAAAAAAGGTCACTTTTATTTTTTTAATTAAAATTGTTTGAATATTTAATAGTTTATGTAAATTTGCATAGCAAAATAGAAAAGAGTCATCGGATAGAGATTCTTAGTTAACTTCGTAAACAAATTTACTTGTAGAAAGAGGCAAACTCTTAATTTTTTAATTAAGATTGTTTCTATAATTATTAGTTCTTGTAGGTTTACAAAGCAACATAGAAAAGAGTCATAGGATAGACATTCTTAGTCTTAATTTTTTAATTAAAATTGTTTGAATAATTAATATTTCTTGTAAATCTACGAAGCAACATGATAAATTTAATGTATTCTTTAAAAAATAGCCATTTATGAAAATTGTTTAAATAATTACAATGTTTGAAGATTAAATAAATGTTTTAAAAAACAGATCCCTCGAATGTGCCTTGAGCCTTAGAGGTAGCTTTGAATGAAATGCAAGTCAAAATTGTACAATTCAAACTCCAGACTCGACTTGTATCCCTAGCATTTACCGCCGCCAAACGGAGCACATCAGGGCTAGAGCGCACTTCTGTGGAAATGCCTTGGTTTCATAATACGCAGCTCTGTTCTTAACCTAAAAATGATTCTATATCGCATTTCAGTGCGCATGCATTGCCTTCATGATAGATTCCGCTGATCTCGATTCTGATCTCGATCCTAAAGAATAGGCGGTGCGTTTATATCCAACCAATAGGTGAAGAGTTAATGTGGCTTCAGAATTCGAGATTATCGCAACCTTTTTTTATGATAGGATCTGAATGAATGTAATTTATATTTGCAGTCATAAAATGGTAAAATTAAGTGAATTTCATCATTAAATATTGCTTTCAACCTATATTTAGAACAATATATTCAAATTATAACCAAGTTTCACAATTACTGTATGTTATTAGGTCAATTATATTTTAATAAAAAATTTCTAAATCTAAAAATGCTGTCAGACTATTAGACACGAGCTGTCGGACCACTAGTGCTTTCTTAAGCTTTTTCGAAAAATGTTTTTTTCTTCTTCAAAATCCACTTCAACTTGCAAATAAATGGCAAAAATAACTTTAAGAGTACGCACAAAATTCCAAAATGCTGTCTGTCTGACCACTGGTACATTTGCCCTATACCTCATATTTTTTACAGTTAGATATGCTATTTCGAAAATTGTTACGAATGTCCCACAATGGGTTTAATTTTCTCTACAGAAATCTGCCCGCTTCGCGGGAACATTCTCATCGCGCGCGGCTCGCTTCGCTCTCAAGTTTGAGCGCGCCTAGGACGCGGACAGTTGTATCACGCGCTTCGCGCTCGGGTATTTATTCTTTGCATTTGGAATGCTTGAATAAAACTTTTACAAAAAGATCTCTTTTAGATGACAGTATTTATGTGCGTCTTCATATTGTGAATTGTCTACTTAATTAAGCATAGTCAAAGATTAAGTTTCTCAAAGCTCTGTAGGCTTTGAGGTACACATTCTCATCGTGACACTCGCGCTGCGCGCTCGACTGCCGACAGACATTTGTAAACAGGTTTTGTTGAATCTTTTCTTCTCTCGTACGCGTCCTATCAAGAATTGATTCGTAACGAAATTGTAGATCTTTTTTGGTATAACAATTTTTGTTAATTCACCTTTTTTCGTATCCTACATATTTTGTTCACAAAATAGAATTTTTTATTTTTCATTATTTTTTGTGCAATCAAAATTTGAATTTCCGATTTTAAAAAAAAATCCAAAAATTTGTTATGATAATCGTGTAGGGATTTCAAAAGGAAATGTTTTTCTTCTCTTGACATTTTTTGCATTTCCTGCGTTTTTTGGCTTAAAATTTTGATTTTTGGTTGATTTAAAAAATATTCTTTTTAATACTATAAATATCCGTATATAGAATTTTCAAATTCAGAAAAAAATGGTCTCAAAAATGTTTAAAATGCGCTCATCTTTTGCATTTTTATCAAAAATGGCTGGCTAATGAACTCGTCCTTTTCTTTACGATCTAAAAAAAGTGTGCCAAAGATGGATTTGATCCGTTCATTTTTTCGAGAGTTATCGTGTTTACGGACGGGCGAACAGACAGACACAATCGCCAAAACTTGATTTTCGGATTCAGATTCCAGGGTGTATTAAAACCTGGAGATCAGTTGAAAAAGTGAGGTGTGAAACTTCTGTCCATTTTAATACTTTCTCAATCATAAATGCTGAGAATGTTATAAAAAAAAGTACAATCCTTGCTTGAGACATTTTTCTCAATCTCGCGTTGTTATGTTAAAAATAAGATTTTTGTTTTGACATTTTTTTTATAGATAAAGCCAAATATCCTACAAGTTTTCTTTTACATTTTTACGTATCTAGCTTCTTTTAATGTAATATTGGAATTTTTTATTTGTTCACACCAATTTTGATGAATAAAGTAACTAAAAACGAGAAACAATCCCTCAAAAACTTTTCCTTGTTTTTGCGATGTTTATTGACTTCAGATTTTAATTTTCGATGTTATGCATACTACTTTCGAAAAATAAAAAGAAAATTACTAGTCCTATTGAAAAATGATTAAGAAAAATTGTGCAGGATTTTTTAAAATCTAATATTTACTGTTAAGACTTTCTTTCGTATTTAGAGTCGTTTGGTTTAAAATTTAAATATTATGATGTCAAATTTCGGGTAATTCTAATACTTTCTCAATCATAAACGATAAGAATGTAATAAATTATAATAAATTTGCATCCGTTTTTTAGAAGAACAACTTTTGTCTATCAATTCACTTTCGTACCTTTTGTCGTTTTCCAAAAATTTGTCATTTTTATTTTTAATGTCATTTTTTATGATTAAAACCAAAAATATGCGTCCTATCAAAAAGTAATAGATAATAAATTTTGATATATGTTTTAGGTGCACAATTTTAGTTAAATAATTTTTGTTCTTAACTTGAGTAGTTTTTCCACAAATTTTTTATTTATTTTTATTTTTTTTATTTTCAGTATTGTTTTTCACGAATGAAACAAAAAGTACGCGTCCTATCAAGAAGTGATTCTTAAAGAAATTGTAGATATTTTTTGGGATAACAATTTTTGATAATTCACCTTTTTTGTATCCTGCATAGTTTGACCACAAAATGTAATTTTTTTATTTTTAATTATTTTTTTGGGCAATTACAATTTGAATTTTTGATTTTCTAAGAAAATTCAATAATTTGTCATGGCAATCATATCTTGTGCTGTTTGGCTTAAAATTTTGAATTTCGGTTCATTTAGAAAATTTTGAAAACGCTATAACTCTGAGAATTTTTTTTTTATCGGAAAAAGTAATGAGGATAAATTGTTTTCTCATTTTACTCACTTTTTGAATTTTTATCAAAAATGGCTGGTTAACGAACTCGTCCTTTCTTTTAGAAGCTTAGAAAAGTGTGCCAAAGATGGATTTGATCAGTTCATTTTTTCGAGAGTTATCGTGTTTACGGATGAACGGACGGACAGACAGACAGAGGCCATCGTAAAAACCTGATTTTCGGATTCAGGGGGTCTCGAAACGTGGAGATTCGTTGAAAAATTGTGATGTCAAATTTCGGACAATTCTAATACTGTCTCAATCATAAATGATGAGAATGTAAAAAGACAAAAAGTATTTGGCAGTACAGAATTGTATAAGTAAAATTTTATCGAAAATGGGTTTATTGTATAAGAAATTATTAAAAAATGAAACACACGTTTTTATAACAAGATTTGTACGAATTCTAGTTTTTTTAATATAGTAATAAAATTTTTTAAATTGATTTAGTAAAAACTTTAGCGTAGAATTTTAGGGCAGTAATCATTTTTTTAAACTTCAGGCTGGAATCGTCGGCTTCTCCCACTCGATGCACAATATACTGTTTATATCAAAAATTGCTCATTCTTATTTAGCTTCACTATATCTCGCGAGGAATTTTTTATTTTTGTGAAAAATTATCCGATTTGCAACCACTACAGAAAACCGATTTTCAAAGCCTATGAAATTGCAACCTCAAAATTATTGGACGATTTACTCGGATTTGGCTACATTTTTTAGGACAAAACTGTTTACCTTCATTTAGAAACTCAATATCTCGAGAGTAACTTTTTTTAATTCGAACTTTAGACAAATCTATTTCCTCAAAACTGGACATCTGTTTCTAATAAAATTTATTATGTTTGAATGGCGATTTCAATTTTAGAGAAGGCTTTTTTCGCATTTTTCAAATAAATCAATATTATTATTTCAGATCCTAAATTTAAAGTCAGTCCGAGAAGCGGTCCGCAAGCGATTTCAAATATGAGTGACCAATCGCCAAACCTGAGATTTGCGTGACGAACTGCATAGAGCAGGCTAATTCTTTGTACATTTTCATCATAAGAAAGAGGCATTGTTTTCTTTTTTTTGTGAAAACTGAATATTGCGGATTCAACGAAATCTGCACTTTTCGAGCAGTGTCCCCAATCTTGGGAACTTTTTAAACTGCGCTTGCGTCGCGTCGTCAACGTGATTGGTGACTGTTAGGGCGCTGATTTTGAATTATTTAAATATTTATATTTAATATTTATAATAAATAATGATTCAGAAATGCCCCAATATAATTTTCCTAATCATAAAATAAGATATTGGAGTGACAGATACAAAAAAAAATCGATTTTAATAAAAAGAGGTTATGAATTCTAAGTTCAGAGAAATAAATCATTTTTGTTTGTCCCAATGATTAATATCGTCTCTGTCGAGGTTTAAAATGAAATTTTGTTTATTTCCGACAATGCCACTTAAAATACAATCACTAAATTAGCAAAAACTAATTCAGAATAATTAATTACTGCACAGATAAATATTATATCATAAATTTTTGTAATAACTTGAAGAAGACCTGAACTACAATTGCTAATTGATTATTGTATAAATATTATAAAATACATAATATTGTTTACAAATAATCAAATCATATTTAAAATATTAAAACTAATAGTTTTTCATTAAACTAAAAATATTAAATCTTAATATTTACATAATTCAAAATCAGCGCGCTAACAGTGACCAGTCGGGTTGTCGGTGCGGCGCAAGCGCATTTTAAAAAGTTCCCTAGATTGGGGACACTGTTTCCGAGACCTATTGAATCCAAAAAAAAACTGGTTTTAAGATGGTGATTGCCTATCGTTGTCGCCATCGTCGTTATTGTTGTTGTCTTTATACCGGAAAACTTTAGAAAGACTAATCGGATTAGATTGCGCTATGTTCGTTAACTTTTGTCTCGTTGAGCAGCATTTCTTGACCAACGGTTCTGGTTTCAGTCATTAAAAAAACGACTAAAAAATCAAGATTCCATTTTGCGGTCAAACTACGCAAGATACGAATAAAATTAGCATACAAAAATGGTTCACATAAAAAAAGGTCTACAAATTTGCTATTGACTATTTTTTGATCAAACGAATAGTTTTAGTTTTAATCATAAAAAAATGTCATAAAAAATAAATCAGAATTTTTTGAAAAACCACAAAAGATATGTAAAATAAAATGTCACATAACAAAATTGTGCTAAAAAAAACTGAATTTTTAACTCAATTTAAAGGCAAATAGTTGAATTTTGAACTGTAATTATGAATCCTTAATAAGAAAAAAATTTCTTTTCCATCAAAAGTTAAACTACTTTGTTACAATTTTTCTTTTTCTTTTCTTTGAAGGTTCATCTCTTTCGTTAAAAACACATTTTTGAAACTGACAATTAAACTATACCATTTCTGGTTAAAAAATCATGTACTTTGTTAAAAATTCGTCTTTCTTTGTAGAAATTAAATTGTTTTATGGAAAATTTATACTTTTTGATTAAAAATTACATTTTTCGGATGAATTATCAACTGTAAATATTTTTTGGTTGAAATATCAACTGTAGATCTTCTTGGGTTTAAAAGTCGATTATTTCACTGTGTGTCGTGTAACTGTTCACAGGCAACTGAACTGAGGGAGAATAGTGAAGTGTGTACATGTGTGACTGTAATATGTATGTAAGGCACAGAGCTGTCCTCTATAGGAAAAAGTTCATTTTAATATTATTGAAGGGTGCGGATTGCGAATCCCAAAACTCTCCCTCAAGTTGCGCTCGAAGAAAAACTTGGTCGATGACAGTCTCAGGTCGGAAACGCACTCTATGTGCTTTGGTCCAGGTAATCCTTTGGTTAGTATATCCGCTATCATTTCCTCGGTTGGCAGGTAGAGCGTTGTTTACGTGATTCCCACGAAATGGCAGCTCCTCCAAGAATGTAAACTGAGCAGGTGTAGGATCGTCTATCGATGACACAATTCGCCCAGTCTGTATCCATGTATCCTTTCAAAGCCTCATTGCACTTCTTGAATCGAAGTCCAAAACTTGCAGTACCCTGAAGATATCGGAGCACTCGTTTCGCAGCTATCCAGTGTTCCTGCTTGGGGTTGTTGTTGAATTGTCCAAGGACGCTCACAGCGTGTGCTATATCAGATCGCGTTTCGAGGGCAGCATACATCAATCCTCTGACCAATTCTCTGAATGGAAATCTCTCATCCGCCGATTCGTCGACTGAATCATTGGTCAGTTTTGTGCCAGCTGCAAGTGGAGTGTTCGTAGGCTTGTACTCGCTCATGTGAAATCTTTGCAGAATCTCTTTGACATAAGTCGTTTGAGATAGAGTTATCCCATCACTGTCACGTCCGATTTCCATACCCAGACAATAGCGGGCTTCGCCGAGATCCTTGACCTTGAATTCCTCAGAGAGCCTGTTTTTGATTTGACTCTCCCTCGATTGATTATTCGATATAATCAAAATGTCATCTACGTAGACAAGGACGTACGTCTTCTTGTCCTCATCGGTGTATACGCACGGATCTGCACTTGTTGGTGTCAGGTCCATGTCTCGTAACACCGAGTCCAATTTGGCATGCCATTGGCGTCCAGCCTGGCGCAAACCATAAAGTGCCATCTTCTTCAGCATCTCCTTGGCTCGTTCCCGAAGATTCGAATTTTTGTCCTCGCGTAATATTCTTTGAAGCATCTTCTCCAGTAGATCGGGTTGTTCCATGTAGATCACTGTATCCATAGCAGCATTCAAGTAGGCAGTCTCGATATCCAGATGAGTGATTTTGAGATCAAATTCGGTAGCTAACGCCACTAGCAGCCGGAGTGAATTGAGACGGGCGACGGGGGCAAAAGTCTCAAAGAAATGTAAGTCAGGTTGTTGCGCAAAACCTCTTGCAACAACGCGTGCTTTTCTTCGTTGTATTTCTCCGTCGGGTCCGTATTTGTTTCTCAGCACAGTTCTGCACTTAATCACCTTTTCGTTGACAGGTTTTTCGACGATGTCGAATGTTCCATTTAAGATTCGACTCCGTATTTCTTCATAAAGAGCATCTTCCCATTCACTCTTGTCGGGTCCAGATAGTGCTTGTCTTATCGGAATCTCACAGGTACTCGTAGCAACATCATCGTTATCCCATCCGTAGAATTCCTCATCGCTGGAACTAGTGGCCTCCTGGCGCTCATTTTCGTCGGGGTTGTTCACGGTGATGAACTCCTTGGTAGGACGTCCCGGCTTGCCAGTCTTTATTTTTCGAGGCCCTCCTGGTGCTCGCCTTACAGGTACGTTCCTTTCTTGTTGATCGTTCAAATTTTCGTGATCTCCGTTCACGATATCCTGATCCTCGACGATGTCTTCCTGATTCTCAACGATGTTTTCCTGATCCTCAACAACAATGGAGGCCTCGTTGGGAATAAGCACGTTCGGCTCCAGAATGAATTCCACATCACGCATGGATTCAGGATTCTCTTCCATGTTCGCTGTCGAATAGACATCCATAAATCGAACATCAAGTGTTATGTGGATGTTCTTTTCAGATTGAATCCAGATTCAGTAGGCTTTCGCGTTGGTAGCATGGCCAACGAAGATGCCTTCGAGTCCACGTGGCTTCAGTTTGTCCTGGTTGGGAGTCTTGTCAACAATATAGACTTTTACTCCAAATCTTCTTAGATGTCGCAAATCAGGTCGCTTGCCCGTCCATCTCTCGTATGGCGTTTCGATGCCCAGAGCTTTGGTGATGCACCTGTTTCGAATATAACATGCCGTTGCGACTGCTTCACCCCAAAATGACATAGGCAGTCCAGAATCTATGAGCATGCAGCGGGCAGGCTCGATCAGGGTCCGGTTTTTGCGTTCCGCAATACCATTTTGTTGCGGGGTGTAGGGAGCAGTTAGCCGGTTCTGTATTTCTGAATCCCTTAAAATGCGATCCATTCCAGTGTTGACAAATTCTTTGCCATTATCAGACTGGAGTGCCTTGATCTTCATCCCAGTGCGCGTCTCGACGAGATTTTTATACTCCAGAAATTTTGAAGTCACGTCAGATTTGTTTCGGAGCAGGTAAGGTTCTGTCCAGCGGCTGAAGTCATCGGTGCACGTCAGTAGGTATCGAGCTCGACCCATTGTCTCCGTTCTCATTGGTCCGCAAAGGTCTGTGTGTACACATTCAAGAAGAGATGAGGTCCCTTGACTCCCTTTTGGAAAAGGTGAACGAGTGATTTTTCCGGCTGCACAAGTGTCACATGGTGGGTAATTTGGATCAAAATCGAAATTAAGACCGGTAACAATCTCTTTTCGCATCATGAGATTCATGTCCTTTCGATTTAAATGGCCAAGACGTCTGTGCCACTCTACTTCCTGGGATTTATCATTACTCGTGGCACACGCGATATCCATTTTAGTGCGAACAAGAAACAAGTCACCTTCGTAATCCGCGGGAAGTTTGACATTTCCACGCTTATCTTTCACAACGGCATTTTCTTTTGTAAACAATACCGAGTTTCCTTTATCCATGATTTTAGAAACCGATACAAGATTAGTGCGTAGATTCGGCATGTGAAGTGTCTTTGTCAATAAAAGCGATCTGTCGCGATGTCCATCAGATGCCACTACACGAACATCACCTTTATCTGTCACTTCCGCGGTCGTGTCGCTTGCTAATTTCAGACCACTGTTAACCTTGTGGGAGTTCATAAAAAGGTTTTTGTCCTTACAAATGTGTGAGTTTTCCTTTAAAAACACTTCGAGGCTCGGTGTCCCATTTTTCCGCAAAAATCACACTTGATTTTCTTACGTTGAGCTGGGTCGGACCTATTTTGGAACTTATTTGCATTTGCTTGTCGCTGTTTGGCAAACATGGCTCCATTTTCGTCGCTTTTTTGCTCTCTAGCGAAACTTTCCTCGATTATATTTCCAATTAGTTTCTCGACGTCAGGTAAAGAGTCATGTGACTTTACACCACAATAAAAGTTGTCGTAGCTGTTTGGCAAGCTGTGTGGTAACACTATCGTTAATAGGACACCTTTAATGTCAACACTCATCTGTCGTAAAATGTCGACAATGTTCATAAAATGTGACAAATAGTCTCGCACATCGTCGCCATCGCGCAATTTCTGTAACAACAGCTGTTCCAGGAGCGTAGCCTTCCTTGTGGGGCCCTGTGAAGCATAAATTGATTCGAGTTTTGTCCAAACTTCGCGTGACGTTTCACAGCCGCGGATGTGTTTCAGTTGTGACGAACTGATCGAAAGTATGAGATCGGACTTGGCCATCCGGTCTTCTTGTTTCCATGTATTGAGAGGGTTTCGTTTGTCTTCTGGTTTTACCTTTTCACCAGAGACATACGGCCATGTTCCGTTTTTAGTTAGAAGAACCTCCACTTGGATCTTCCAAGTCTCGTAGTTTTCTTTCGACAGGAGTTCGATCCGCACTCGAGTAGTGTTACGTACGTGACTTTTGTGGCGATGCTAATGGCGGGTAAGATGTCTCTTGTATTGCTGAATCATTCGATCAGCAAGAGAATAAATTCCGAATCACGGCTAAAACACCAATAACACAAACAACAAGATTGGCTTTAGCAAGCGATGAAGATGAGCAGATTCATTTCACACGATTTGAATTACCGGTCACTATTCATGACGAGGCAAAATCACGCGCGTGCATCGAACAAATTCGTGCGCGTCGGTTTTCGTATTTCGTATAAGTCCAATCGATATTATTCGTTAATAGCGTGACCTGGGCCCAAAACCTGTTAGGGCAAGATCGGTGGGTGCACGAAATTATGATTGAGAACCGAAATTAATATAAAACCGAAGTTTATTCAGAACAGTACAAAAAGTATGTGTGTCGTTTAACAATTCACAGGCAACTGAACTAAGGGAGAATAGTGAAGTGTGTATGTGTGTGATGTGATATGTAAATGAGGCACAGATCTGTCCTCTATAGGAAATAGTTCATTTGAATATTATTGAAGGGCGCGGATTGCGAATCCCAACAAAAACTATATAAATTTGAACAGAATGGTTCGAAATAGAAAGCCTTGAATTGTTAAATTTGTAATGAGCTAAATTTTAAGTTTTAACGCTACAATTTTTATTTAAAAAAAGTTTCAAAATTAATTTAAAACTTGAAATTATTGCAAATAATTTGAAACACGGTGTAGATTTTTGCAGATTTAAACAAAAATTAAGCTTTTTGAGAATTGTAAAATATTTAAAAAGAATAACAAACATTGTTGTGATTGCTAGGAAAATTGAAAATGATTTTTTATTTTGAAAAATTAATTTTAGGTGAGTAGTTGAAAAGATTTTAGAAGATTAAAAAAAAAAAAAAAAAAAAAAAAAAAAAAAAAAGAATCACGACGATTTTTAAGCAATTTTTTTATTTTGCAGTATTCTTAATTTTAGGGGAAAAAATCTAATTAACAAAATATATCAATTTTCAACCCAAAAGTTTACTTTTTAACAAAATAAATTAATTTTCTATCAAATAATTGGTGTTTTAACTAATACAATGTACAGCATAAAGTTTCAACCAAAAAATGGAATAGTTCAATTTCCAGATAAAAACGATTAATTTTTAATAAATCCTAGAATAGTTACATTTTCAGAATACAATAAATAATTTTTAATCGAAAAAATAAATTTTTAACAAAATTGTGAAATGATATATTTTCAATAAAAAAGATTAAATTTCTATCA
>NC_046665.1:33618589-33623984 GCF_010883055.1 Belonocnema kinseyi | reverse complement strand
TATAATTTATATTTTATACTTGAAATAACGTAACCTCGAAATATACGCATATAAAGACGCGCGCGATGTATTCAAATCATGAGAATCGCCAGCATCGAAATCCGGAAATATTAAAATCTCAATCTCTTCATTTTATTTCAAAGCAGATAGAGATTTAAATAGAATCGCCGAAGTGTTCCGACTGGCAATCGTGCACCTTCGAGTCTTCAAATTCAAAAGAGGAGAAATAGGTTGCGCGCGCAACCCAGTCATTTACATCGTCTCCTACTAAATTCACACGGAAATAGGCCTGTGATAGTATTCGACCACGTCTCGTTTCAGGTCTGGGATCACTGGCTACTACGGCCAAAGATATTAAGTCCTAGATACGGCATGAGATTAGTTGCACCACATACCGGTAATCAGCGCGGCAGGCAAGTTTGTGGTCTTGCACAGCGATTCCCAAACTAGTGCCGACGGTTGGCGGCTCGACCGCGGTCGGGGGAAGCCACCCCGGGCCGGGCAGCCCCCTAGGGGGGAAGCCGGCCAGGGCCCAGTTCCTCGGCAGCCCCCCCCCGCTATGAGAACCCTTTCATTGTCATGCGATTTAAGGCTGTTCCAATAACTAAAATCCTAAACACGTGGCCCAATTCAATTCTAATTATCTGAATCATTTGCCTGATGTAATTTAAAGAAAATGAAAAAAAAGTTGATGAAAATCGGTTAACATTTCGAGTAATTAAGCACATCTTTAAGTACATGCAAAATTACAAGAACTGTCAACTGGCATTAAAGATATTAACCGATTTTCATCAACTTTCTTTCATTTGCTTAAAATCAGATTAGGAAATTGATTCAACTAATTAAAATTTAATTTATTGACATTTTAACAAATATTAATTTTTCTCAGCCGTTCTAATTCTCTCGCGTGAAGCATGAAACCTCCCGCATGACCGACAGTCAAGTATCCCCCTTGGGTTCTAGCAGAGGGAAAAAAATGGTAGGGTGGCGGCCCTGCCCCTCCCTGAAAACTGCAATAAAAGTTTGGGAATCGCTGGTCTTGCATATGTATATTGCTTTTAGTTTGGCCACATACTTGTAGAGGCGCGATATGTACCGATTGGTTCCTCAACATACTTATAGAGGCGCGACAGGCAACCATACATTCGGTCGCGCCAAATTATAGTGAATTTGAAATCCAAAATGGTAGTAATCTAATTTTACTTTATAAGTGAATGAAAAAATAATTTTAATTGAGTAGAAAAGGTCTTGAAGGAATTCGAAAACTCTAAAGACTTTATGAAATCAAAATTATGCCCAAAATGTAGCAAAGATGTTAGTATAAAATACTAATAACAAATTTGAATTAAAAGGTTCCTTTTTTATTTAAGTTATAATTCTTTAGGCAATTAGTAGAAAAGAGAATTTGAAGATACAGTTAAGTTTTATTTAAATTTAAATAAACTAAAAAAAAATGTCTTGTTAAATCAACCAGAATTGTGGTTGAATATGTCCTTTCTATTTTTTCTGGTTAAAGAAATATAAAAATTCTGAAAAGAAATTTCCTTATAAAAACTTATAAAAAAACTTTTTTCCTAAATTTCCTTATAGACCTAGACAAATGTCTTCTGAAATGTTGCATTTTTTAAATATTTGTGAATTTAGTGGTACATGAGTTTTTTAACAGCTGTAAAGTGTAAGAAGCATTTTCGAAAGTCAAAGGAAATTACGGCTTGCATCTACAGTGTAGCTAAGCCCATGTTATAAATATGAACCATTTTTTCAAATTGAAATAAGAAGTAACTCAATCTTATAAAATGTCATTTTCCCTGCTCCAGAAATATAACTTTAAGAAAAAATGGAAGTTTGCTTAATTTTTTTTTTACTAGCATTTAATACTAGAACTTGACATAAAAATTGCCATAATTTTCGTATTTTTGTTGTTTTAATATCTGATCTAATTATATTTTTTAAACCGCAATCATGAAAAATAATATAAACCAATGCTATAAATTCACAGAACTATTATGTACTTTAATAGTCTATATTTTTTTAAATGAATTTGACGCCGTTTTTATTTTATTTTATTTTTAATAAATATATAAGTTTCCTTAGTTTTTTATTTAATTTCCTTTAATTATTTCCTTTATTTCTTTATTTTGTATTTATTGAGAAAAATAAATTGAAATTTCAAAATTTTCTCCACCGATCATGTATAGAAAACTATACTTTCCAGCTGGTCGATTAAACTTCGGTTTGCATTTACTTGTTTAACTTTTTGCATATTTAATTTCATTCCAAATTTTTGATTTTGCTAAAATAATTATTTTAAATTATTTCCTTTAATAAAAAAATGCTTTTTAAAATTTTTTCGTAAATAAATTTTATTTCTAATAAATTAAATATTTGATCAACGTGTATTATAAATTAATTACCTCATTTACAAAAAAGGTTTTTTCAGAAAAATAACGACAATCATACAAAAAACCCCACTTTTTTATTTGAAAAAGTTATTAACAATGTTTATTTCTTGCATAATTAAAAAGAAATTTGGAAGGAATTTCATATTTGAATAAAATTATGAATCGAACTAAAAAATACATGATCTGGCACTTTTTTGTTAGACTTATTTTTTCAAAAATTGTATACACAATTGACATAATGTAAAAATTATAATGAACATGGCAAGTCAAAACTGTCATCTAGGTACTTGAAGTTAGAGTGAATATTTATTTCTGACAATATTAAAACTTCCATTTTAATATTGAGTCTATTAAATAAAAAAGAACGATATTTTTAAATTATTCACGCTTAGCGTTATAATGCTTAAAGCTTCTTGTTCTTCAAAAATCAATATATTCCAATCAAGATTTTTTTCTTACTTCTAAAATCTTGTAAACAAAAACAAACTTTTTCATTTAACAAGTAAGTGACGAAATTTTGTAATCAAATAACTTTTTTTAATGTGTTAAGCCGTGATTATTTCTGCCGTCTTGGAGAAAAAAGTTACTCTCTAAAGTTTGACGTAAGGGCCATTTTCTCGTTTGCAGCGTATACGTTAAGACTCACGTCAAAACGAAGATAGTGAGTTTCTTCACGCAAACAGCAGATTTGGCTTAACCCATTTTTCCCTCTCGACGGATTGCTCACCCTAGCGCACGAGGTATTTTCTAAATTAATTTTTTTACGTAAAAAGAAGCCGTGTATACTAAAATGTAATATTTTTTTCTTCATGATTCAAGTTTAAAAAAAAGGTTTGAATTTGTAAAATTAAAAATGTAAAGCATTGAAAGAATTCTGAATTTAAGAATCAAATCTTAAACAATTTAAAATTTTAACATTGAAATTTAATTTGGTTTTGAATATAAGGGTTTAATATCGTAAAATTGACAAATGTAAGCCTTCTAACCTGATTAGGCTTAAATTAATGGCCTCCAAAATCTGATAATACCCAAATACAAACATTGAGAATTCTGCATATCAATTTTCAATTCACAACTTTCAAAATTAAATAACTTAAATTTATCAGATTATACTTGAGGCATATTCAAAATTTAAAAAATATTAATGCTTGCATTTTTAATTTATGAACTCAATGAAAAAAATTCAAATAATACAATTCTTGAAACGTATGTTTATAAAATTACTCAATTTGAATGTTTTAAATTGAAAATATATTAAAACCTTTCAATTTAAAATTCCTCTCCTTATAAAAAGTTTTCGATTTCAAAGGCTTTACATTTATTCCAATTTTTCACGAGGTTTGACATCGAATAATCTGCTTATTGCAGCTTTAAATTATTTATATCCTAAAGTTGAAAAAAATGTATTGCCGAATCATAAGTGATTTCATTTAAAACGTTTAAAATTAAATAATTTGAATTGACAGGTTATACTCGAAGAATATTCGAAATTTTACAAATGTTGAGATTTTGAATTTTAAATTTATAAACTAGTTTCTTTTAATAATTATTATTTTATTTTTACGATTCTAGAAGAAAATAATTACACTGTAATTTTAATTTTTTCATTTCAAATTTCTCTCATTTAAAACCTTTTAATTTTAAAGGCTTTGAAGTTATAATCCAATTTTCGAAACTGAATAATTTTGGATGGAATAATTATTTAATTGCTAACACACTTCTAATTTGAAATAAAATTGTGGAATAATAAAGTATTTTCATGCAAAATAGTTATGCTGAAGTTTAAACGCTTTCTTTTATATTTTGACATTGTCGACTTATGAAAAGTTTAAAACCAAAAACTTTAGAATTATGAGTCCTAATTACTTTCCTGAGTTTTTTATCAATTTTTTTAATCAAATTTAAAATTTAACGACAGTTTCATTTTTATTGAACTAAATTGCACTTAAATTTAATACCATTCAACATCTACAATTTTAACTGAAATTTACTTAAATTCAGCTAAATTTTACTTAAATTTTGAATTAACTAAACTGTATTCACTTTTTGAAATAATCAAAATTGTATTCAATTTTTAAATTTAGTTTTACAAAATAATTTTTAAAATTGCACCACAATAAATCTTAAAGTACGAATAGAATTGTTTTAAAACTTATTTACTTAGTATCTAGAAAATTTCTCTTTGAAAAGAAACCAGACGAGAAATTAATTTAATTTTTAAATTCACCTAAATTTCATTTAAATGTTGAATTTAGCTAAATTTTATTTAAATTTTAAGTTCAACTAAATTTGATTTGATTTGGAATTTACCTAAATTTTACGAAATTTTTTAATTTATCTTAATTTCATTTAAATGTTAAGTTTAGTTTTTAACAATAATTTTAGAAATTTCACTAAAATTCTAAACTACGAAAAGAATTTTTTTACATTTGTTTATTGTCTCGAAATGTTAAAATAATAATAAATAGAATATTTTAAGGCTCTCTTCAATTTGAATATAATCAGGTAATTCAGTGTTCATAACATTTTTAGCGTATAGGCCGTACAGAGCCAGCCGACAGAATCAGCTATAGCAAATATTGCTATACTGATGGCGACGGCGAACGAGAGAACGAGAAACAGCAAATCACGCTCGGTTTGGAATTCAACAACTTTCAGTGTGCGCCCCGGCCCAACCCGCCTACCCAGTGATCCCAGATCTGAAACGAGACGTGGTCCAATACTATGACACGTCTATGTCCGTGTGAATATGGTAGGAGACGATATAAATGCCTGGGTTGCGCGCGCAACCCATCTCTCTCTTCTGAATTTGAAAACTCGAAGGTGCACGATTGCCTGTCGGAACACTTCGGCGGTTCTATTTATATCTCTATTTGCTTCGAAATAAAAAGGAAGAGATTGGGATTTTAATATTTCCAGATTTCGATGCTGGGCTGGCGTTTCTCATGATTTGAATACTTCGCGCGCCTCTTTAATGCGTGTATTTTGAGGGT
>NC_046665.1:33603974-33618489 GCF_010883055.1 Belonocnema kinseyi | reverse complement strand
GAAATGGGTTGCGCGCGCAACCCAGGCATTTATATCGTCTCCTACCATATTCACACGGACATAGACGTGTCATAGTATTGGACCACGTCTCGTTTCAGATCTTAGATCACTGCGCCCACCAGTGTCTCCAGAACGTGGGATTTTTCGGCCCCCACCACTCTCCCATCTGGGAGCGACACATTCGAACATAGCGTGTCGGTGAGTCGGCTCTGTTAAATGCTGCGAAACCCAGCCTCGTGTAAAGCCGAAAATGCACGAGGAAGAACCCGAGCTCTTCCGAGTTAAATGCTGCGAAGACCAGCCTCGTGTAAAGCCAAAAATGAACGAGCAGGAACTCGAGCTCTCACGAATGACGATCTAGCTACTCCTCAAATTTATTCAGGTTTTGAAATCCCGAGTTATCTTATAACCTTATCTTTAAAAATTATTCAAATTTTTCCTGATTTTTGTTAACTCTGCAAAATTTAAAAAAAATACCTTCAAAGATTTTCAGATGCTTTGAGAATATTTGAAATCTTTTGCAATGTTTTGAAATGTTTAAAAATAATGTTTTCAAATTAATTGTTTGAAATAAAAAATTATGTTAATTATTCCTTTAAAAATCTTTACAAGCTTTAATTATTTTCGAATCGTTCCAAGATTTTTGAATATCTCTTAAACTTACTCAAATTTGAAAGAATTATGTTCCTTAATTTTTCTAAAGTTAAGTAATATGGAAAAATTACAACATTTTGCTTCAAAATATTTTACGTATTTTTTAAACATTTTAGGAAATAATAAAAAATGTTTTGTAATCTTTTTTCAATTTTCTGTCATAATTCATTCCAAAAAATTATTTACATTTTTCCCAAGGAGTTTCTTTCATTATCTTTCATTATCTGAAAGTCCTTCGTTTATCGAGTTTTATTCTTATTTTTTCATTTTATATACATATCTATTATATCTTATCAAAATTTAATATAAATAAATCTCAAATGTTAAGTGTATTTAAATACTACAATTTTTAATGTTTTCAAAGTTTTAGAAATAATTCAACAAATTTTATGTGTAATTAAAATAAACTTTGTTTAAATCTCATTCAACTTATTCCAAGTTATCCTTTTTGAATTTTCAACATTCATGTAATTACTTATACTGATTAGAAGCAATTGAACCTCTTGCGATTAAAAGCGGGGATTCTGCTTGAGAAGAAATATGCTGGAAGTAATTTAAAAAAAAAATCATTCGAATTTTAATTTTAAAGGCTGATAATTGTACACAACTTCCAGACGCATCTTTCTTCTTCTTCTACAAGAATTTTTAGGTTTGTCAGTTTTTTAAATCAGTTTATCCTACGTTTCTAAAACTCCTCTGAAGTTTAAATTCTTTTTTAATCAATTCGACTCAATATTTATTGAATTTATTCGATTATTTACATTTAAAAAAATTTGTAAAGTTATCGAATTAAAAAATGTTGATTTTAAAACCTTTTACACTCTTTTTCGAAATTTTAGGAAATTGTTTGATGTGTTTAAAAATCTTGTTTAATTTTCTTTTAAAGCACATTTTTCAAAATAAAAAATCATTGAAAATTTTCACACGATAATTAGGAAAATAATTCTTTTTTTATAATCTTATCAGGTCTTCTAAGCTTTCATTATTCAAATTTTTCCTGATTTTTTTTTATTTTGCAAAATTAAAAAAAATTGCCTTTAAAATTTGTCAGATGCTTTGAACATTTTTGACGTATTTTTGAATGTTTTGAGAAGCTTTAAAATAATCTCCTAAAATGAACTTTTCGAAATAAAAAATTATTTTAATTATTTCTAGGAACCAATTGCTTGAATTCTTTAAAAATCTAAGTTTCTAACACAATTTAAGTTTAAAATTCGATTTGAATCTCTTCTATTCTTCTTAATATATCTTGCATTTACTCCATTTTGACATATTTATTATAATCTTACCAAATTGAAACATTTTGATTTAAAATTTTCTACACTCTTCCTTTAAATTTTATGAAATCTTGAAAAAGTTCTGTTTCTAATCTTGTCGGACCTTCTAAGCTTTCTAATCATTGAAAACTATTTAAATTTTTCCTGATTTTCTTTGAAATTGGGGAAAATGAAAAAGATTGCCTTAAAATCTTCAGATTCTTTATTGACCATTTTAAACATAGTTTAAAATGTATTGGAATTTTTTTAATTCAAAATAAATTTAAATAAAAAAATGTGCAACAGAATTGCGCAAGAAGGGTTGATAAGAATTAATTTCCTTATTTTTTTCTTAAAATTATAGAACAAAGCAAAATTGCCTGAACTTTCATTCTCTGGACACCCTGCGAAATTCAGTTTGCTTAAAAACTCCTCTAAATAGCAGGTTAGCCACCGAAAACGAATCGTGAAGTCGGAAGGTGGGGGGGGGGGGCTTCGAGCTCGTGCTCGTGCTCGTGCATTTTCGGCTCTACAGCAGTGGTCGGCAAACTTTTTGCTTAATTTTCAGGTATGGTCAGGCTCCACGCGACTTAATTTTTTCTACGGCTTTTTGGTCTAGCCATATTCCTTAGTGTGAGTGAGATTAGTCCAGCAAGGGTCTTTTGTCCACAGGTATGTCAAAGTACGGAAACTTTAAAATTTTGAATTTTTCAACTAGCGACTTGAAAATAGCATTATCAGCATCTACGAATTTTTCCGATTCCAATGATATATTACTTGCCTAGAAAAGTTAAAATTTTGAAGGAGTTTAATATAAAGAAACATCAGCTTTACAGTCAATTTAATACTAAATACTTCTCCAATTTTTAACCTTTATAGACAAATTACATGTCTTTGGGATCGGAAAAATACGGAGATTGCAAATATATTACTTTCAAGTTACTGATTGCAAAGTCACGAATTTATTAATCTCACTTTTTTCCCCCATTTTTTAACAAAAATTACAAAAAAATTAGTTAATTAAAAAAGTTTAAATTTTTTTTATTTTTAAATATATCATTTAAAAATGATTCATTTTATTTATATATAAAATTTTATTTATCTAATTTTATTTATAATCTAATAAATCTAATTTTATTTATATATAAAAAATCATTTATATTTCATTTTAAACTAATTTTAATTAAAAAATTAACAAAAAAAGCAGGAGGAGCTGAAGGAATCACCTCGCTCGGCGTCATGGGATCGTACAATTCCGTCCCGCTTAGAAGTTCTGTGAAAAGGTATTTAATCTCAGTAATAGATATTCGACGAGGTACGAAGGCCGCCGTTTTCCACGTTCGACTCAAGAATGCTATTTTCTATTTCCATTGTACATGCAAGAGCTTTGTTTATTAAGGTTTATGTGACAAGAAAAGTTATCCTGTTATAATATTTGAAGTTTTTCCATGAAGTTTTTATGAGCGCGCGAGAATGGAGTATATTTGAAAGGAAGTAAATGCAAGGAGCGAAGATTGTAAGTAAAAGATAAAGAAATTATATAGTTTATAAATAAATTAAATTAGTTTGAAAATAATGAAACTTTTGAGATGCGTGATCTAAAGTATAAACAAATATATAACATCTAACTTGTAATATAGAAGAAATACTTAGAAATATGGATAACATAACATCTCAAGGCACCTGAGGAATTGTACCTTTTAACGCGAATGAAATGAGGTATCATCCACCTAAGGAGAAAAAATAATATTGTTTTCGGGCTGAAAGCAGAAATAAATTAATGCAAAATATCGATATCATATCCTGTATTATGATAATATCCGTTTTTATATTTCGTATATACATAAGCACTAAATGAGAACAAGAGAACCCTGAGAGGGTACACAAAGTTACATGTTTAGATTTTATATTCATATGAAATAATGATTTCAATGGTATTTTCAATAGAAACACCATTACAATTTTTACAAAGTTAATCTTAAGACGACGCGCTTTCACAAACGGATAGCGTCAGCAGTGTCCGCTTCTTGCACCTTATTTGAATATTGAGAATGTAGCCATAATTCATGATTTCAAATCTTTAGAGTGAAGACCGAGACGCTAACGGTTGCTATGGTAACCAAGATGGCTAAAAGTGGTGGAGTGTAAATGGGGACGAAATTGAGGGAGCTGATGGCTAGACCGTGTATTCTTAGATCATGGTGCCGACCACTGCTCTATAGGAGGCTGGCCTACGCAACATGTAGCAGAGCCGACTCACCGACACGCTACGTTTGAATGGGTCGCTCCCAGATGAGAGAGTGGTGGGGGCCGAAAAATCCCAGGTTCTGGAGACACTGCCGCCCACTAACGTGCTAGGAGGACGCGGTTGCCATAGAAACGGTGAAAAGTTGAAGAGGGCAGCACCTCGATATAGTCGAAAATGCAGTTAGATTTATATATCGGCCGTCCCCACCACTGACCCATGCCGTATCTAGGACCTAATATCTGTGCTACGGCGTAGAAATGAAAACAAGCATGAAGTTGGCTACACGATTCCTGCGATCAAGTGCAGCCAAATTACGCGGGTTTGCATTCCCATATTTCACCCGTGGAGCGTATAATACATTTCTTGATTAGTATGCGGAAATGTGATGGTTTGAATAACGAGTAACGACAAAGGGCCGACAAGCAACAATAAACAAGTAACCTAACTTTTCATCTGCCAAATACGACCGACGAAGAATGGCAGTACTGTTTCACGCTTGAAAACCTCTTTAGCGTACAGTTTCAACCAATCACCGAGAATAAATGAGATTCCCCCGGCCATCATTCATCCAATTACGGAGAATAAAGTAACTTTACTCAAGGGTAAATTTATTTTCATCTCGGTGATTCGATAATGCAAAATATTACACCACAGTGTGCTGCAAAAGGCTATTTTCGCGATATTCGACGAGGTACGAAGGCCGCCGTTTTCCACGTTCGACTCAAGAATGCTATTTTCTATTTCCATTGTACATGCAAGAGCATGTAGAGAAAGAAAAGCTTCTAGTATAGGGGTCTACTCACCCAGCAATTTCCCAATACCCCACCCCATTAATTGTTTGCTTGAAATTTGTAATTTAAATAGGCTTTTCCCACTTTACTGCCACTTGACGGCTCAAACATAAAACTTCAGGGTCGTAGCTTGAACAGTTTTTTTAGCCAAGGTAAGATACAAATATACGTTATCACGAGATTATAAGAGTTTCTTACGAAACTCTAAAAAATAGCAAAAATAACAAAATTTTACAAATGGGAAAAATGTGTATCAACCAAAACAATTGGAGGTTAAATTTCTCTTAACATGAGTAAAAAATTGTGTTAAAAAAAGAGTGAAATAAATATTTGCTCTTTTATTAGTTCAGAGTGGAATTAATCAGTTATAGATGATAACAAAATTGAGCAGTATGGGAAAAGAACGATGAGAAACCTATGAAATGCTGTGAAAAAGCAGAGATAAGTAATATTCCAAAAGCTCAAAGTTAAAAATCGCTCATTATTAAATGCATTTTTCCATGTTATCATATGAAAGTAAGTTTACATGTTTAAAGTTTATTTTTAAGAAATAGAGATTATCTTTTTTTTCAAAGCCTATTGGTAAAGTTAAAGTTTGTTTCAAAACTGAGGGATGTTATCCGGAACTATCATCAAATATAAAAAAAGGTTCAAGGCTATATGCGAACATACGTGGGCGTCCGCATGACGGGCCCTTATGGCCGGTATGGAATTACATACAGAATCATGTAGGCCTTTTTCAAGCTGGAACTTCGAAAAACCGTTTTTCGAGAAAAACGCATTCAAACTTGGCAAGAGCCATAAGCACGCATGTTACATTTTTTGTTCGAACATGGAATATACCTACTTCCGATTACAATCTGAATATGAGTGTAGTCCTAATGAATTCAATATAGGAACTTTACCGGCTTTACATGCGGACGCCCACATATATTATAGTATTTGATTACAGTTTTGTAAAATCTTTAAAATCAGCCCGAGAACATTGAAATGGAACATTTTTCAGCATTTTGGAAGATATTAATAATAATATTTACAAACATATTGAAATTTTCACTTTGTTCGTAATATCTCCTTACAGAGTTAACTTAATGACTTGAAAAAATAGCCAGTCTTATACTTCCGGAGTTATTAAAAAAGTCGGTTTTTGTTGTCGAATAAATTATGAATAGTTAAACAATAGTTTGTTGGAATGTAATTAAGAATATCTAATAAATTATCTTTCTGAGGATTATGTTATGAAAAAATAAAGTTAATAACTAGCGACAATCTGAATTATAATATCTGAATTATATTATTATTATTATTATTTTCCTAACATTCAAGCCACTAATTTCCAGCAATTCGTTCACCCTCCCTTGAAAAAGCAGATAATAACTACAATGAAGAAGCAAATTTCTCACGTTCAGGTAGAAGCAAACGTAAAGTCGTCAAATCTTGAAAACGGAAGAAACCTTAACGAAAGTGCTAAAGAGGTTGGTGAGACCTACCTGAGGGTCTGAGTCGTGGTCGCGGAGAGTGTCGAGGCTCTAGGATTATCGGGTCTGTGAAGAGGACCAGGAGAGGAAACAGCTCTAGCCTGATCAGCCAATCTTAAAACCGGACTCGTATTTCCTTTTTCAATACAATCACATGTCTTTGAAAAACCGCGCCAACTCGTTTGGCTAATTTTTGGCTTTGATACTGTTTTTTGTCCGTTTTTATTTCGTTCATCTCGCGAGTCCAAATTGTTTTTTTCATGTTTCCTAAACGAATGGCGCGGAACATCCTGGGCACCTGGTACCTTAAAAATTCCACCCGTGTGATTATTATTCGTCGCGTTATGAATTACGACAAGACCATTTCGGACTTTAGCTTTCTCATCAGAAAGCTTAGTGTTCGAAATAGACGTCCCGATAACAGCCGCTACTTTCGATTGGCGCTGCAATTTGCGATCCTCCCGCTTCTTTGAAGAGAGAGGACTCGAAGAGGGCCAAAACTGATTAGGCGAATCCACGAGAGCTAAGGAGGAAGACGTGGGTGATGTGGGATCATTGGGAGACTCGACATTGCTGGCTTCGTAACTTTGAGTTTGGGAGAGGGTCGGAAGGCGTGGAGCCCAAATCGGCCAAGAAGGTGACCTATAAAGATGATAACACAAACATATTCAGGCATGCAGAAATAATAAAATTAAACATGTAGGCCGCAAAAAGAACAAAAATAACTAAATGAACCGTGAAAAGTAAAATACATCAAAGAAAAAAAGAGAACAAAATTATCAAATGAACTTCTACGTTAGTCTTGATCCATCGTGAGCGAAGGCATTCGCTGGTACCAATTCTACTCTTACTTTTGAAGAGTACATAATTTCTGCAATCGGTGTACATACATTGCTGAAAGTAGTCTGCAGCCACTTGCAATCCAAGACTTTTAGATAGCCATATAAAATCGTCAAAATCAAATAGATAGAATTTTATTTGAAAATTCATCTTTGAATAGTTCTAAGAAATTGTACAAATTATGCTACCGAATCAATTCCAGATTTTTTACGTTTAAAATTATAACATTTTAAAGAAAAATCTATTACTTTTCCAGGTTTTGAGTAAAAAATCTTACAATTGAAAGATTTTTATATCGAACACCTCTAAATTAAAATCGTGAAACTTTAAGAATATCCATTTCACATTCTTCAATTTAAAATCTTGAAAACTTAAACATAGGAATTTTTAAATTTTACTTACAAAATTTTTTCATAACAAAATAAGATTTTCTTATTCAATTTTAAATGACATCACGAACAATAATATTGCAATTCTTATATAATGTGTTTCGTGTAATAACATTTTTCCCCCGAAACCTACTTTACCGTGAAAATTATTTCGAAATTCGAAATTGTTAACACTTTCAACAAATATTGCAAATTCTTCCAGATCTTTAGTTGTTAGAATTATTCAATTTTATATATCTAAATTTTTAATTGACGATGCTGAGAGTTTAAAAATGTTCAATTATGCAATTATTTTTGCCTGCAATCATTTGTACCTCGAAATTCAATGTTATGTATCCCTTGTTTACTTTACACATTCTCATAGGTGCAATTCTTCCGCAACAAATGTCCAAAGATCAGAGCGCTTTAATCTTGCGTGCGAGAAGTTTGCGAAAAAAATATAAGAAAATAGGCAAGCGAGAAAATCATTCCAAGTGCGTAGAGTTTCCTTGTAGGCTAAGGCAAAGGAGATGAATATTCAGAGTGTTTAGGAATCAATAAACAAGAAGACCTCGAGAACAAAGGATATTATGAAATGGGTCCATTTTCGGCCTCCAGTGCAATTAATGAGTATTCCAGTACGCTGCAGAGCGCGTATAAAGTGCGCGTGTATATAAAAAGTATTGCACTTTTTAAATTGAGTTTTTATGAGGCGATTGCCTCTGCCCTAACCATCAAGCTATTACATCAAAATGCCTCAGGCTTGTGCAACACCCCATTTCATTTCCTTAAAAGAAGCGCTGTGTTTATTTTCCTCCAGGAGGAAAAAAGGAACGCTAAAAATTGAAAGTACTGGGTAAAATTATGGCATAATTTAACTGGACCGAGAAAATAAGAAGGTTCATGAACTTTCAGTGAAAATAAAATGGCTTTTAACTTGCAGATTGCGTTTTGTTACGCAACGGTTAGAATACAAAAAACGAAAGTTGATGTAAAGAAGCCCGTTAGCAGAGACTCCATCCATTGTTATCGAAAAAGAAGAAGATGACGAAGAATAAGAAGATGGACGTGTCTATCCTCGGCAGAGAACGTTATAAGCTTCCTTATCCAAATTTCATTATGTTTCAGATACTCTTATTTTAGGGATATCATTTTGTCAACTTTTTCTCGATGTTCTTACCTAATGTGACCACTGTCACCACTACTACTTTGCCTACTGTGCTGGCTGTGGGAGTTTAATGATCCATATCCGGATCCTTTACTGAGCTGGCTTGTATTACTGCTATTTCTCGAGTGTCCAGACTCTGGTTGAGTCTCCGTTAAAGTTTCTGCAGGAGGAGCTGAAGGAATCACCTCGCTCGGCGTCATGGGATCGTACAATTCCGTCCCGCTTAGAAGTTCTGTGAAAAGGTATTTAATCTCAGTAATAGAAGTATTTACGAACTTTTATTGTAATATGTTGCACATACCTAAAAATGCGTAACATAGAATGCAGTAAATATTTGGAAATTAAAGGTTTACCTCAGAGAAGAAAAGAATGAAGAATTTAATCTAATCAATTCTTCGATTATTGACTCTCAATGCATCATCTCATGTCAAGCTGATTTCAGTTTTTAAGTTCACTCGGAATTTCACGCTTAGTTGAGATTTGACCCAACTTAAGGAAAAGACTATTAATATATCAAGTTTAGAACTCGACTTAAATCAAATTAAACTTGTAAAAAGTAACCTGATTTGAGTTTAGGAGCCGGCTCCAGTTTTTCAAGTTTCGGGATGACAGCTAATTGCAAACAAAAAATGCCTGGTTATTTCTTGGTTTACATACACTTTCCCCGATTAATACAAACGTGTTTTTACTACACATTTTTAAAATTCACAGTCAATAAATAATTTCCCTGTCATTTCCCGATTTCCCAATCCAGCGGCCACTCTAAGTGTGAAACTCGGATTGGATCCGGGTTAAATTTAAATTAATTTTACAAAACTCTATTCACGGTTTTGATGTTTCGATTTTAAAGTTATTTTCTGTTAACTATTTAAAGAAAAATAAGCTTAAAACTTAATAAAAAATTACCCGAAGAGAAGAGTGCCGGCCTCTTCTTAGGAAGACTACCGAATCCGCTGCTGGCACTGGCTATACTACCTGCTAAGGAACCAGTCGAAACGTAATCCTCCCGATTACTACATCTATCAGCCGAACTAACTTCGTCGGCCGTTACTCCAGGAATCCCAGGGACTCCGGGCACCGCTAACTGGGTTTGCTTCAACGACGGTGAGGGTCTGCAATTGAAAATAATTCAATTTTTAGATTCTGTAAAACAGGAGTGTGAGCGACATTTTAAACTTACGAAAATGAAAAAAGCAACTGCTTTGATTAACTAGACGCTTTTAAAATATTTGAACGCTCCATTTAAAATTATTTTATTTTAAAAACTTCATTTATAATTATTTATCCTCGAAACTGTTTACAATAAAATATTGGACAATAGGGTTGTTTCACTATTTTAGATAAAATAATTTTTTAATGCGTAAGTTTAATCCGAACCGAAGGTACGTTATAATTTTTTTTCTGTTGAGTCGTTTAACAGAAAAAAAATTATTATAAACTGAAGGCGGTTCAGAGGTTCTCATAATTATCTATCATGTGATGATGTCTTTGATGAAAACCATGAAAATTAACGAAACTCATGATAAAGGTTAGGCCACGGTCAGCTGCCAATTGTGACTATTTTGATTTGATAGCTTTGTTTATTAAGGTTTATGTGACAAGAAAAGTTATCCTGTTATAATATTTGAATTAAGAGTCAGTAGTACAATTATTAACAAATTTTAAAATCATACGTATTTACGAATTGTTCAGTAAACATGACTCCATTTAAGAACTTTTTCAATGAATTCTTTATACATACCATAAATATATCTATTTTCGGTAGATTTGATATTGGCTTTTACGAAACCCTTCTTTGAGACTTTTTTAAGGAATATTTTGCGAATTCTATTTTCGATGTACACATAACCAAAACAAAACATGGGAACAGAAAAAGATATTTAAGAATCAATGACACATGAGTTGTGATTGGTGGAAAATCCGACCCCTTTGACGTCAAAGGGGCCCTCCAATCGACATCGTGATAGAACATTCATATTTCAACATTAAATTAAAAATAGTAAACAATATGTAAAAAATATTTTATGGGCGTTTTTAAAATTAGAATTTTATATACCATAAAATCCATTTATGGGAAAAATGATATCTGACTTTGGAAACAACCCTATTTAAAAATATTTTTTAACCACCAATTACAAGTTTTCCATTTGATTGAATTAATATTTTATAATGTTAAATTTCAAGTTGTTTAATTACAAATATTAACATTTTCAATTGTCAACAGTCCTACGTCCCTATGTCATACAATAATAGGCAATTAGGGTACTTTTTAAAAATACAGACAGTGAAGAAACCTAAATTAAAGAAGAATAAGCAAATAAAGGAGGTGAATTAAATCTCTATAATTCGATATCTCCATGTTAAACTCTCCTGCCCGGGGTTAGCACTCTACGAGGTCTCTCCGTAAAGTATCCGACCTTGTGGTGTAGCAGGATAAACAGTTAATTCTGGTCAATGGCGATGATATCCACTTCAAAGTACACGTCTTTTGCAGCCACAACTTTCTTCCAGTGATCTTCCCACATTCGGGAGCACTCCTCAAGGCCATCTTTCGGAATAACTAGCAGCTGCTTCGTCGCAATCTGTTTTATTTTCTCGTGTTTCGAAATATTTTTCCGTTCAGAGGATACTTCAGTTCAAGAAATAGCCAGAATTCACAGAAAGCTAGGTCAGGATTGTATGGGAGCTGCCGAATTTGCGTAATCTTTCACCAAAAATTGATGAATAAGCCACGAAAAATGAGCTGGTGCGTTACCGTGGTGAAGCACCTAGTTGCTACTTTTCCACAAATCAGGCGGTTTTCTTCTGACTGCGTCACGTGATCGCTTCAGAACCTCTTGGTAATACTCTCTGTTTACGGTCTGACCTTTTGTAGCGTATTCGTGGAGTAAATCACCTTCCCGGTCGAAGAAAACAGTGAGCATTGGCTTGAAGTGGCTGTATTCAAATGACTTACCGTGTGGCTCATAGACCCAACACGACCATACGAACTCGACTGGCCTCATTTTTTGTACAATATTTGTTCGGTGCCTTCCGGCATAATTATTTACAACGCGCACGAGTTTAGACGTTTACGCCACTGACTACGCTGATCGATTAGACATTATCAAAGCCATGTCACTTTTGGGACCTCACAAAGGTGCTGTCTACATGATAAATATCTGTTTTTGACAATAGCCCACCCAGTTACAAAGTTTACTTAGGCATTAGGTGCAAAAACAAAACGTGTTTGAAGAGTTTGATTGCTAAATTTAGATAGAAGAGTTTAGCATGAAGGTATAACCGAACTGTCTTTATTTAAAAGTTTTTTACTATTAGTCAAAGAGTGCAGATATCCTAAAAGCTGATAAATGCACCTCATCGAGTACGAAGGTCCCCATATACATATAACACAGCCAATTTAGAAATCGAACGACAAGCCAGAGCTGCCAGATCGTGGATGAAATTTACCCCCACCATACCTACCGTTTGGGAGCTGCAAAACAGAAGATGCATGATTACCACTGTGAGTTCGTGTGTAAGCCGAAAATGCACGATTCGACTTCGGTCTTCTGCTATACGATGATTGCCGATCTGAAAGCTTCGGAAGACTTCGGTGGTCTTCTATTTATATCTCGATCCCCATTTGGAAGAAATGGAAGAAGTTGGCGAATTTAATGTTTCGCATGATTCTTTATTTCATGCATGAGTCGTTTTTGAGGTTATGTTTTTCAGGTGTATATAGTACGAGTATTATTACTATTATATATATTATTAATGTCAATATTATAATTATAAAATATAACATTAATTTTAATTAATAGTTGACTAACTTTTAATAGAAATAGTTAAACTTTCAACAAAAAACAATTAGTTTTCTGCAGAAAAAAATTTGAATAAAAGACAACAATTTTTTAAAAAATGTTAATTTGTTTTAAACAAAATATATAAATTTTAAAACAAAAAGTTAAATTTTTATGCAAAAGCCTGAATTGTATATGAAAAAAGGCATTTTTAATAAAATACATGAACTTTGCACAAAAGAACTTTATTTTCCACCACGTCTAATTTTCTATACAAAAATTAATGTTTAATCATAGTTAAATTTTCGACAAAAAAGATTATTCTTTTTTGTAGTTAAAGGAAATGAATTTTTAAGCAAAAAAAAAAAACAAAAATTCTACAAAATAGTTACATTTTCAGAAAAGAAATTTTGTCAACTAAATTGATAAATCATCAACAGTAATTTAATATGATATTTTGAAGGATTTGAAATATTTCAGGAATTTTTCCAAATTTCAAGGAATTTTCAAGAGATTTAAACAATTTCAAGAGATTTCAACGGATTTTTAAGGATTATAAATATTTGAGGATGTTTTAACAGATGTCAAGGAATTTTCATCCTATTTTTCTAATTTTAAGGAATTTCACAGAATTTGAAAGAAGTAGTTTAAAAACTTTAAAAAAAGGTCAAGGTATCTCAAAATATTTTGAAGGTATTGTAATATTTGAGAGTATTTAACAATTTTCCAAGGAATTTTCAATTCATTACGGTGATCTTATCTGAGATTTTGAAAGATTTAATATATTTTAGGATATTTTAATAGATTGAAAGGAATTTTAAATTTATTTCAATAATGTAGTATGAGATTGTAAATGATTTGAAATATTTTAGGGTATTTTTGAATTTTCAAGAAATTTTCAAGAGATTTAAAAATATTTCAAAGGATTTTAAATATTTGAGGATGTTAAAAAAGATTTCACTGAATTTTTTATTCATTTTTATAAATTAAAGGAATTTCAAAGAATTTTAATAATTATAGCAGGGTTGTTTAAAAAACTCCAAATTACCTTAAAAATCTTCAAAAGATGTCAAGATTTTTCAAAAGATTTTCAAGGTTTCGAAATATTTGAAAGTATTTTAAAAGGTTCCGAAGAATTTTGAATTGATTACAGTAATTTAATATGAGATTTTAAATGACTTAATACATCTCAGGATATTTTACTAGATTCCAAGGAATTTTCAATTGATTTCAATAATTTAGTATGAGATTTTAAAGGATTTAAAATATTCTAGGGTATTTTTAAAATTGCAAGAAATTTTCATGAGCTTTGCAAAATTTCAATAGATTTTAAAGGATTTTAAGTATTATAGTTTTAAAACATTTCAAGGAATTTTCAATTAATTTCAATAATTGGAAGCAATTTCAAAGATATTTAACTATTTTTTTTATTTTTCTGGTTGAAAGTGGAACTGCTTTGTTAAAAATTTAGTTTTTTTTTTGGTTGATGATTTATCAATTTAGTTGACAAAATTTCTTTTCTGAAAATTTAACTATTTTGTAGAATTTTCGTTTTGTTTTTGCTTAAAAATTCATTTCCTTTAACTACAAAAAAATAATCTTTTTTGTCGAAAATTTAACTATGATTAAACATTAATTTTTGTATACAAAATTAGACGTGGTGGAAAATAAATTTCTTTTGTACAAAGTGCATGTATTTGATTAAAAATGCATTTCTTTCATATACAATTCAGCCTTTTGCATAAAAATTTAACTTTTTGTTTTAAAATTTATATATTTTGTTTAAAACAAATTAAAAATTTTTAACAAATTTTTGTCTTTTATTCAAATTTTTTCCGCAGAAAACTAATTGTTTTTTGTTGAGAGTTTAACTATTTCTATTAAAAGTTAGTCAACTATTAATTAAAATTAATGTTAAATTTTATAATTA
>NC_046665.1:33595492-33603874 GCF_010883055.1 Belonocnema kinseyi | reverse complement strand
CTATCTAAGGATGGTACTATAGAACGCCACCTCAAGGTAGGCCTAGTGGCGCCATCTCTTGGTCAGGCCGGAAACTTATCAATCCACCCTCGTATGTTGAAATCCTACGCTATGCCTGCGCAAATGAATTTTTTATTACTAGTCGCTCTAAGACGTTCGTAACTCGTTTCAATATAGAATCCAACGTGAATACTTAGCTCAAAGCATAAGAATGTATTGCCCTAAGCCACCCCCGAAGACATTCCATTAACTTCACACAAAATAACAAGTCCTTTTCTACCTGATAGTATACTGTTAGAAATTTATGTAGGAATTTTAAGAAACGCGCAACTGAAGCTTTATGCAGTAACCGTTTGTAGATATTACTAAATAGATACGGAAATTTCCGAACGAGCAGCTGCATAGGACTTTAGTCACATGTTTCAGAAAATTCTTTTACAATTTAAGAATTTTCAGGTACAGTAACCTAAAATTTCAAGGAATGAAAACATTTTTTTGGTTCATTAATTTTAAAATAAAATATATAGTGTATGTTTGTGCATACAATATAAATAATAGTAAGAAAATATGAGTGAAGTCAATATAAATTAATTAGTATATATCCATATGAGAATAATTTTAACAGAAAAACGACATACCCATAAACTTGGTTCAGCTTCTCTTACTGTCTATTTGTATATTTAGAAAAAAATATAGGCTGCATATTATATTTTGAAATTAATGAAGGAAACATTTTGCACTAATTTTTCATTATATACGGATTCAGCCGCACACCGTACATACCACAAGATTGTGTATTCATACCAAAATTATTTTTAAAAAACTTTTTACAGTTATTTTTCATCAATTACACGCACACCGGGCAAATGAAGGCGAGCAATCAGCTTTGCCTTTTTTCCGTCAGGATAACTCGGGATAAAGTATATCCCTGTTACCAATTATGAATTTTAATAAAATATTCGGGTTCCAATCGTGTACAAAACTACGAATTTTTTCGACGTTTCGTGAACATTGCAGTTCACATCTTCAGGGCTAATCTGAAGCTGATGTATCAGGTTATGTTGTTCTTATGTACACTCTCCACGTAGCTTGTGATTAGCCAGAACGCCCCACCCTGGAGACTGGTCGAACCTGATTGGCCAATCAAGTCTTTTTTTAAATCCGGGAGGACGGAAAGCCAAATTTATTGGTATTAAATCCATTGTCCCTATTGATGTTATTGGGGTGTTTTAAGATTTCGATTGCTTCTCTATATTTTCTGGGAAATATATTGGGTGTTTTGGCGATGACGGCTGTTTTGTCTAATAAAATGTTATGTCCCGTTTTGATATAATGCTTAGCTAGTGCTGATTGTGTGAAATTTTTTAGCTTGACTTTACTCTTATGTTCCTTTATACTTTGACTCGTCGCTCTCCCGGCTCCTCCAATATAGACTTTACCACAAGAAAAAGGGATTTTATGTACTCCCGGATCACTGAGGGGTGCCTTTTTGTATTTAAGGTTATTTAGTAGTTGTCCTATTTTCGTAAGTGGTTTAAATACGGTTTGCATGTTGTGTTTGTTGAGAACTCTTCCTATTTGTTCTATGACACCTTAGATGTAAGGTAAGATGGTCGTCGTTTTTCTCTCTCTTTCTTTAGTGGCTTGTGTTGACTTGTTTTTTCTTTTTTTAGTGTTTTTTTTCTTATTGCTTTATCAATTTGTTTGTGTAATCGTTCTGTATTAGGATTTCTTTAATTTTATGTCATTCTTTGTGTAAGTTATCATTTTCTGTTATGGAGACAGTTCTGTATATGTGGGAGTTGATGACCGACTGAAATCGAAAAACTTATTTAGTTCATCTAGTCCATGTCGCCAGGTGACGAAAGTGTCAAAGTAACGGAACCAAAATTCTGGTTGAGGCTTGGATTGGTTCCAGATTTTAGTTTCTAGATGTTCCATAAAGATGTTGGTTATTACAGGTGAGATTGGGAACCCATTGCTGCCCTTGAGGTTTTTTCGCAGAATTGGTTATTGAAAGAGAAGTAAGTATTATTGAGACAATGTTCTATAAAAGGTATGAGCTCGGAAGAGAAGTTTGTAAAAGATTTAATAATATGAATTGTATCAGAGATTAGTACTTTCCTAAAGAGAGATACTATGTCGAAACTCACTATGATGTCTTGGGGAGTTTCCTGTAAAAGGATTTAATTCTGTAGCGAGGAAGCGTGCTATGTTGTCAGTTGATGAGTTTATTGCGCTGACGATCGGTCTGAGTGGAATGTTATTTTTGTGAATTTTTGAGAGACTGTAAAGTCTTGGAGAGATGGGATTAGTAGGTATTAAATTAGATATCGTTTGACTGTCAAGTTTAGAGTCTTTGAGAAGGGGTTTTGTCTTACTGAATATTGTTTTTGTGGGATCCTTTTTAAGTATTTATGTATCGTCAGTTAGAGTCTCCATGATTTTGTTTTTCTGGTCTTCTTTATTCATTATTACTGTTGTGGTGTCTTTGTCTGGGACGCAAAGAATTGAATCCGCTTGAACAATCGAGTCGACTCCGGCATACTTCGCTTCGGACTCCACAGAGGCGATTTTCTGCAGTTTCCTCTCGTCAGGTCCAACTTCTAGACAAATGTGAGTGCTTCTAATAAAATAGGATGCAGCCGCGTGTTGTCACTGATTGTAATTAAATTCTTACAGTGATTCTAAGCCCACCTCAGAAAAGAAAAATGTTCTGAAGTCTATACCCAGCATGCTATATAAAAGGTAAAATTAATCTTCTTTTAAAAATTTTATGGAAATAATTTAAGAGTAGCGGCCACAAGTAATAACTGAACAGAGTTTTATATAATTTCCAAAATATTCTACATAAAATGAGAAATTATTCAGGTGTACTTATAAAAAAGTTCGATAGACTTAAAAATGAGCTTGGAATTAAAAATTTCGATAATTATTGTGGAGTAAATCAATAAAAAAACCTTTAAAATATTCGTAGAAACTAAGTTGGAGATACTAAGTGTTTTTGCAAAGCATTGCGCTATATGAACTGTAGAACACAATTCCGTAAAATTCGGAGAACACTTTTCACGAGCAAGTGCACGGATAAAAGAAGCTTGTCCGCCTGACCTTCTGGAGATTCTAGAGTGTCAGACTGACTATGAGCTTACCATCCGTGAAGTGTAAAAATTTGTTGGCTAGCTTCACTTCCCAAGAGTGTAAAGTTGATGATCCTGCAGTGTAAACCTGAGTATCCCAGGAATGTTAGCTTGATTATCTCGGAGTGTTTACGTATTCATACCAGAATGTCAACTTTAGTATATCTTGTCCTTCCCCTACCTACATATATATTCATGAGACTAAGAGGTACGAGAAGAGGAAATACAAATTATTAAATGAAACATGAAAAACATCACAGTTCATACGCAATATTTCAAGTATGAAAGCCTCTTTATTTTTGTGTAGGAGTAAGATACCGGTTACTTGATTGCATATGCACAAAGATTTTCACATATTATCAATTTGAACATTCCGAAAGTGATGTAAATGCAACACCACTGCAAAGTTGCAACTTTACAACCCCCTCGAAAAATTCCTAACTTAAATGTGAGAAAGTTACGGTTTTCGATATGCTAATAGTGTAAAAGTTATCCGACATTTACCGATGCTCTGGACTCTGTAAAGAGTTATATTGCATTTAACACTGCGCAGTAGATTATTAGAGGTCTATAATAGCTAATTATGCGTTTCAGAGATAACTTGTACTTATAGCTGCTCATTATAACTATATAACATTTAAACTTTCCGCTGTAAAGTTATATAGCAGTTATAATTTGCACGGTAGAGTTAGGTATAATAACAAAGAGTGCGTAGTAGTTTTATATAACGACTAAGATTGCGCAGTAGATTCACATAAGAACTAAAGCTGCGCAAAAATTCATTTGGAATTTTAAGCTCTTTTCGATTTTTTTAGAGGAGAGATTCTTAATTTGAGTATGTGTGGTGAGAATATGTACACGGTTTACTGTGCAGCCGGAAATAAGACATGCCGATCTGCAACCATAACTCCCATAGAATTTTTTTGCGCAGTCGGATATTCGTTATATTTCTACTGTTCAGCCGGAAATATATCGCAGGCCATAAAATTTCAAAAGCTTTCCAATTTTGGGAGATTGTAACATAGTTATCGATCAACATCAATGAATTTATCAGCTTATATAAATATAGGAAGGATTCAAAACTCCATGTTCCACAAAATAGCGTATCGAAAAAGTGTAATTTTTAAAATTAAACTTTGTTTTTTGTTAACATCGACAAAGCAGAGGAAATACAACTTCAAGGTATGAAAGTTACCTAATTTGATCAAAAATCACAAATAAAAAGTGGGTGCCGGCAACAATTTTTTGGGATCATAAAGGGGTAGTTTTCGTTGATTTTCTCCACAAAATGAAGATGATAAAGGCTGAGTACTATTGTAAGCTTTTTCACAATGATAAGGCAGCCTGCTGTTCTAATCTAGTCAGTAAAACTCCCCCATCCGTAATATGCTAGGTCTCATATTGCCCATATATATACACACCATTAAGCCATTTCCCTTTCGGGGTAGGCGTGGCTCACTCGGTGGGGGAAAGGAGTAATGTGTGGAAGGGATAGAGAATTTTCAGATTGATCCAAAATTCTCGTGTTATTTATGTAAATAACACGTTCGTTCCGCAACACTGCTCCGACCCAGGTTGCTGATTAATCTCTCTAGCAATCACCCCAAGTGAAGATCCTCACAACGTCGTTATGTAAGGTTCCCCGCTTGGGTCCATTAGTGGCCAATATCCGTTGTTTCAGGCGTCATTCACTCTACTGGTACTCTTTTTATTAACTATTTGCCGCCATACTTTCCTGTCCTGGCATACTTCTCTAGCTTCTTTTATGTACATGCATTTTTTCATGCAGGCTCTCGTGTTTCTGTGACTTCTTATGTCTCTTCTAACTAGGGTCTCATTTACATATTCTAACCATTCTTTACGCGGTCTACCTCTGGGCACGCTGCCATTTACTTTACCTTGATACACTTGTTTCGTTAGTCGTTCATTTGGCATTCTCTCAACATGTCCGAACTATCTTAACCGATTTCTTTCGCATCTGCCCACTAGTGTCTCTTCTGCACCACGTTCTTTTAGAATTATCTCGTTACTTACTTTGTCCATCAGAGTTTTCCCGCATATTATGCGCATGAATCTCATGTCAATTGCGTTAATTTTACTCTTATCTTTTTCTTGATAAGTCCATGTCTCGCTACCGGATAGTACTGTCGATACAAATATAGCATTATGTCTTGCCATTTTAGCTTGATTTGATATATTTTTACTTCTGATAAGGGGACCTGCTCTACCAATAACCTTCTTAACTTCGTTTATGGGTCTTATCTATTTCGTCATCTATCTTCCCGTCCCTAGTAAATAAGCTACCAAGATATACGAACTTATCAACTTGTTCAATTCTCTCATCATTGAATAAAATATTGCATAGTGTTTTCTCACTCTTTCCTTCGAACACCATAGTTTTCGTTTTATTTGCGTTAATTTTAAAGCCCATGCTCTTCATGCTTGCATCTAGTTTATTCAACATTATTTGTAAGTCTTTGATTGACTCTGCCATAACAACCTTATTATCTGCGAACGCTAACCCACGTACCCTTACTGTTTCAAGATCCACACCCTCTTCGTCGGAAAGAGCCATTCTTAAACACTTGTCCATAAATAATATAAATAACCATGAAGGCATAACGCATCCTTGTCTAACTCTTTGAATAATATCGAAACAGTCACTCAATTTCCCATTCAACCTTACGCTCGCTTTGCTACCCATCTATATTGTTTTTATAGCTTGTTGGAGCCATCCACTGACTCCATACTCTTTCAGGCCTTCCCAAAGTTTACTTCTATCTACCTTGTCAAAAGCTTTTTCTAGGTCAACAAATGCACAGAAAACCTTTTTTCCTACTCTCAAGCTTTTTTCTGTTATTTGCCTTAAGCTAAATATTTGATCCGTACATGACCTTCCTGGCATAAACCCATCTAACTCAAGTAAAGTTGCACTGGACTTTTTTCAAGCGTCCTACCTATATCATTCATCTCTCATCTTGTCACTATTAGCGATTGAACACTGACGAGCACTTCTTGCGCAAAAGGCTTCATACCCAACCACCTTCATTCATGATACTGACATTCAGAAGCTACGAATCCGATGGCAAAAGTGCATTAATTGTAGTGGGATGTATATAGAAACATAATAATTTTGTACATTGTGAAAAATTTGTCAAAAAAAAGTGATAAAAAAATTGGGTTTATATTTGACGGTCCCTAGCAATATCGGCGTGTACGAAATTTCACGAGTTGAATAATTTGGATTTCGAAGTTTTCGATATCAAAATAAAAAAAAACATTTTATAAGCGCTTTAAATATAGAAGAATTTTCATTTCGAAATATATGAGGAAATGCACTACTTCAAATAAGTATGCCGAATAAAGACCTTATAATGTCCTAAAATTTATTTATAAAATAATCTATTCATTTGATTAAAATATCTTTAATTTTCTTTCGAAAATTTTAATTTATTACTTAAATTCATTTAATTCTTTTCAACCAATATACTTCTTTCTACCTTATGAAAAGTTTAAAATGAAAAAGAGGAGGAAACTGCCTAAGATTTGTGATAAAGGTCGTCGAGGACGCGTGGGCGTAAAACGGAAACACTCTTGCCGGATGCAAAGCACTCCGCATACTCATTCGCTGGTTTACCTTTGTCGATAAACCTACGCCCTAAAGTTTGACACGGACACGCTATCTTTCTAAATAACTGAAAAGTCCAGGTTCTTACAAGCTCTGATTAAACTTCTCTAAAAATATGATTTTATTATGTATATTATGTATTGTTACTTATATAATACCTTGAGGCTAAACTTCACTCTACGTTAGCTTTTTTAATTCTGAATTTTTTTTAACTTTATTGAATGTTAAAAATATAAATAATTGCTTTTAAATTCTTATGCATGAATTATTTATTGAAATTTACAATTAGTTACTCCTAAGTAAAATGTTTTTCAAATAGAAATTCATTAATTGAATATGATAAACTGAGCAAAAAATGGTTTAAATCGATTTTATTTCACATATAGTTAATCTCTTAATCTTAATTAGATATTTTAATTGAAGCTTATTTTCTTGTTCTTCTAGGGAGGAAGTGCAGGATCACACTGTCAGGTGGAATGCGAAATTTGACTTCCTTTGTAAAATGAGTGCCAACGCGTCTACTGGTATTTTGGACCCTTGTAATCTAAGGATATCTGTGAGAAAGGTGATAACATACATTATTAGAATTTTCATTTGCAAAAGACGTTCATATTTTTTAAACTATTAATAAATTATCTGTGAAAATTTAATCTCTTAAATAGAAATTAAATTACACTGATTAGAATGCCTTGAAAACACTATCTTTTTTTCAAAATTGGAGGATATTTTGTAATTTGAAACAGTAAATAAATATTAAAGCATAAAAACTGTTTGTTAGTTGCTTTTCTTCCAATTAGCAATCACAAGAGATTTTCGGCTGTATTTGAATTTTAATTATTTTCAATTTTCAGGAATTGAAGGGAGGCAGGTCCTACCAAAAACTCGGTTTCACGGACTTAAATCTTGCCGAATTCGCTGGGGCTGGTCTCTGTCGAAGGAGGTGTCTTTTGGAAGGTTACGATGCAAGGCATCGCCAAGATAATTCAATGCTGCGAGTAGCCATTAAGATGAATATGCTTTCCGGAGACATTCTCTTTAAAGTGTAAGTATCGTAAATATTTTCAAACTTTCCTTAAGTTATATCATATTAATATCTATTGTGATCACCAGCATTGCTTCAAGCAATAATAATTTTAAATAAAGCGTTAAGAAACTTATAATTTTCATTTAAAGGCATTGAATTTGATAAATTTAAAAATAAAAATTTTTATCACATATTGCAAATTGAAATGTCAGAAAGTGAACAATTTCAAACGTGTCCACTTGTATGCATGAAATTGTTTCAGGCTTGTCGCAGAGCTGCCAGATCGTGGATGAAATTTACCCCCACCATACCTACCGTTTGGGAGCTGTAAAACAGAAGATGCATGATTACCACTGTGAGTTCGTGTGTAAGCCGAAAATGCACGATTCGACTTCGGTTTTCTGCTGTACGATGATTGCCGATCTGAAAGCTTCGGAAGACTTCGGTGTTCTTCTATTTATATCTCGATCCCCATTTGAAAGAAATGGAAGAAATTGGCGAAATTAATGTTTCGCATGATTCTTCATTTCATGCATGAGTCGATTTTGAGGTTATGTTTTTTCAGGTGTATATAGTACGAGTTTTATTACTAT
>NC_046665.1:33592075-33595392 GCF_010883055.1 Belonocnema kinseyi | reverse complement strand
GCCTTGGAGGAGATTATGTTGAGAAATAAAAAAAAAAAATTCTTAAAAACGTTGTTTTTCTTGGTCAGGCCGGAAACTTATCAATCCACCCTCGTATACATATATCGAGTATTACCGCACGTATGTTTTATGTTTCTTAAAAGCTCAAAGTCAATTCTGCATCAAATGAAACTGACCGTTGGTGCTTCTTTAGTTATTCGTTCTGAAAGAGACGGAAGTGAGATATTCGATGAAAGGAATCTCGATATATCAGCGGGAATGAAAGCGAAACCGTGACTGATTGCAGTTAACAATGACGTGACGACGCATCATTGACCGAGATTTTGGTATGGTTTCATGTTTGGATTAATCAATTATTCACAAAAAAAAAAAATAAAAAGTAATCTCTGCAATTCTATAGAACAATGTCAATATACGTGTTTATAGAAATGCAGTAAAATTTAATTCCCCATCAAGGATTGCATAAAAATCGTATCCCAGAATACGAGATTCAGATTAATAGGATTTTAGAGCGATTAGTACGCCCTCATAATTTAATGTAATGTGAGGCGTGTGGGAATTGTTCAAACAGAAGCCAAGACTCTTCGAAATAAAATTTAGTGTCATTCAAGAATTATATAAATAAAAATGGATCAAAAAATAAAAATGGAAAAAAGACCATCTGATAGAGCTACTTTTGGACTTGAAAAATGACCTACTTATTTTTGCGATTCACATTTGTTCAAGTGAAAAAATCGTTCATCAAAGATTAACAAATACGATGGTCGACATGACTCGTATGGATTAAGTACGAATATGTATTTCGCGTAGATTTTGGCTCGCTGAACCCGAATCTGGTCTCATAAATGCTCGATCACCTAAGGTTCGCGAGATATCCTAACCTACAAAAAAATTCTATTCGAGATGTGACGTAACCTCAAAGGTAACGAAAAACAGTGTTTTTAGCACTTTTAGGTTAGGATATGTCGCGAACCTTAGGTAACCGAGCCTTTATGAGACCTTATTCGGTTTCAGCGAGCCAAATTTTTTCGCCTACGTCTCGAGCAAAAGGAGCTTGCTTAGTAAACAAATAGCACGTCTGGGCACTGGAAAGCCAAATTCTTCAATTCCATAGGATGTCTAGCCGAAGGCTTGGCTGAAAAATATGATTTGGGGTTTCCAGTAAAGACTTCACTGGGATTCAAAAACATGGGCGATATGATCCTCAATGATCAAACATTCCGCAATGAATTTGTAGGTAAAAATTTTCGTGTCTTTTTGCTATTACTGACCTGTAAGAATGTACTATAAAATAACATTCATTTTGCTCCGAATTTTTATTTTATTTCGTAAATATGATCTTGAATATTTCTCGAAGTGCGGTCCTATGTTAAGTTCTTTGGTATTTTCTTTTATTACTTTACCTTCAAATTCAACCCTTTATATTTAAAAAACCACACACTAAAGTTGTTGGCAAGAAACTAGATATTAAATTCAACATTTTCAAACAATATTATATAACTCTTTAATTAAGTACCAATTCATAATTTAATTGTTTTCAAATAGTTTGAATTGAATAAAATAATAAAACACTGTATGTTCGGCTTTTTTACAGAAGGAAGCTTTGTTTGCAGCTTGTCGATAGAGAGAATCTTTGAAGACCTTTAAAAAAAATGCTCCGTAAATACATTGTTTGATATTTAATCTTAGGGTATACAGCTCAAAAAGTTAACAATAAAGTCATTTTAAGATACCGAGTTCTGCAAAGTCATGAAAGGTAAAAAATCTATATTTTTCCTTATGCAATCAATCACAATTTTCTCGTTCACTCAAGTTTTACTTGGAACCTATTTAAAGATACTTGTAAACATGTTTTTGGTTGCGAAACCTTTGAGATTATTAAAAACTTTAAACTTTATTTCAGCCATTTCGTTCTCCAAGTACAATTCGGCTGGCACGGGTTTCGAGCTTTGAGGAAAATGAAGGAAAAACAAACTGCCTGATGAAACTAAGCAAATTTGACTTCGTAACTTATCTTTTAAATTAAAAGAAGGTAGAAAAGAAGCTAAATTTGGTCCAAGTGGGATCTATACACACGATTGTCTGCGATTGAAAAAATAACAATAATTGAAAACGAATTAATAAATCGGATTCAAAGGCTGCACCAGTTTAAAATTAATCTAATAAACCGGTTTCATTTATGTGTTTCAATCCGGGGCCAATGGGGTCAATCATTCTGACGAGCCAATAACTCGCGTATAAAACTACAATAAAGTACGTTTAGGTACTTCATTTGGGTCGGAACTTTACTGAAAATGATTTCCGACCAAATTAAAATTGGGAGCCTTTTTCACATCTTTTTTTTAAACCTCGACATTTTTCGAACATTCGAACTTTTTTTATACATAAAATATCAGCCTCAAACTTTAAGAAATGCTGGAGCCCGCAGAAAAGTACTTTGAAGTACAAAGTTTAATAATAAAAGATGTAGAAATGCTTGTACTAGGCGACCCGAGATACATGAAGAGTTTATATTTAATCACAAACTTTAATCAATCTTAGTGTATATGAACATACCCTGCGTGAAACCGTAATTTTTTCTTAATTTTCTACTATTTCCCCTAGTCTAAGGAAAATACGACGCCTATGGATTGATTTTGAGGTCAAATTTGAGTTCAGCTAAATAATAAACATAGAGGTTCGTATCACCTTGACATCGTACAAATATGACATAAGCAGGTCCCAGAATTCTTTTGATTTTAAATTTTTCTTCTAGACTAGGGAAAAAATCTGCCGCATAGGGGAATTTCTGAAGTCGGATTTGGTTTCAGTGGTTCAAAATATATGAAAGTGCATTTATTAGCTGCAAAGTACAGACATTATGCTTTTACAATTATTCTGTACACAGTTCAGACAACTTTTTTTTGTTGGCCTGTGTAATTGATTACGATCTTCTGATACTCATAAACTGCGGCTATAACGTGCTTGAGATCCCTAGATATTATACCTATGCTATGACCTACACTGTTAAAAATTTCTATAGCGATTTTACTATAAATTTAATGGAAGCAATATGCATATACGTGTAGTAAATTTAATATACCACTATCTTGTAAAATAATATACATGTATAATAAAATAGAATGCATACAAGTTTAAAGTTCTTTGATGTATTAAAATCTTGTCGAATATTTAAAACGAAAATAATAACCTACAACGCATCGACTAAATCCTTATTTATAATTACCAGGTGTATACATATGAAACCGGTATTGCCATTTAGCGGCCAGTAGGCACACTTGTAGGCACTGTCGGAACTTACCATTTGTGCTAATTGG
>NC_046665.1:33583625-33591975 GCF_010883055.1 Belonocnema kinseyi | reverse complement strand
GGCGCATACTTTGAATAAAATATTTGTTATCATTCTCTTGAAATAAATGTGTTTTTTTCTTGAAAAAATACCGGTTTCATATGTATACACCTGGTAAAGTGCAACGTAGGGGTGAAGTTTTCATCAAAATTCACTGCTAATATCAAAATTTTTGCGTGAGTACAAATATAATGCTTTATTATTTAGAATTAAACATTACTGCCAACATTATTTTTAATTTGTGTAAAGTGAAATTACCTGGCTCTTCTAAGAATTGATCAATATACAGGTATATTAAATTTACTACGCAGTCTCTTAATAACTATTTCATAGACCGAGTTCTTAGATTTAGTATACAAATGTATAGTAAATGTATATTAAAATTGCAAACATTTTTAACAGTGTATGCTTTAGTTGTACCATTGCCATAAAATACATTATCAGAGTGAAAATCGAACACAGACTGTTGTTCCAAAAGTGGGTAATTTTAATTGAAAAGATTACTGTCTGAAACTTTTGATTACTTATAAGATACAAAATACAATCATATTATCCGCAGCAGCGAAACATCACACGTGTATGTGTGTGTGTGGGGGGGGGGATCTTTGTAAACGCTTATTATTTCCAAACAAAAAGTTTCCACATTTTTATGAAAGCAAGAATTTAAAGAGGAAGACGCCTACTTTTTTAAGACTATTAAAAAAATCGATGACGTTGAAATTTATCAAAAATCGGTTTTAATCATTAATTTCGATATATCGAGGCTACACTTTTATTGAAAAAGAGTTAAACATACGTATCTTAAGGGGCATATAAAGAAATTTTTAAGACACCCGCAATTTTTTACATCGAAGATGTCCGAGCTAATTTATTCGCACTTGAACTTCGGCGCGCATCGCCAAAAGCTAAAAATGTGGGGCCCTGCCATCAGGCAACCCGTTGTTCTAAGCTCTTAAAATTTACACCAAGGCTTAAGGACGAACAGTACTACAATATATGTGAATTTGAACCTGATCCGAATACTTTCGATTTTAAGGTGGTAACACCTCATTAATAATGCCCCTTTTACTTTTATATTCCATAACACCACTGTTCTACTGAGGAGTCCAACATTATATATGTAGGTCCACGCGCGTCGCTTCAAAAGGGAGAGTTTACGTTCAATCCGAAAGCAGTAGAATAAGCTCATTGTGTGCATCTACCACACAAAAGAGTTTTCTGTGCAATTGTTGACCAAGAAAAATCATTTGCCAAGGTGGATAGAAGTAAACTTTGGAAAGTGCTGAAAGAATACGGAGTCAGTGGATAGCTCCTACAAACAATAAAAACAATATACACTAATAGCAAAGCGAGTGTAATAGTTAATGGGAAACTGAGTCGCTGGTTCGATATTATTCAAGGTGTTAGACAAGAATGCGTTATATACTCAGGAATATTGGTTATAGGTGGGTTATCGTTCGCAGATGATGCGGTTGTTATTGCAGAATCAATCGGAGACTTGCAAAGAATGTTGAACAAACTGAAAAAAGCAGTAAGAGCATGGGCCTCAAAATTAACGTAAATAAAACTAAACTTATAGTGTTCGAAGGAAAGAGTGAGAAAACGACATGCAACATTGACTTAAATGATGGGAGAAGGGGAAAAGTTGATAAGTACACTGCAGTCGAGCAAGAAAAGTTCCCGTTATACAGGACAAGGTGGTCCAAGGGGGCGAGAGAGTGACGCGCTAGGTCAGCGGAGCAACTCCACAACAGGAGTCTGCTTCAGTCACTTTCAGTCAGTGGCAACCATGTCTTAGGACATTCGCTTCAGTTCTCTTTCAGTCACTGAGTTTTTAGGTTATGCGTTGTGTAACCAGATATTACGAAAATGTCGTTTTTGCATTATTTGTCTATAATGTTTGTGAGCGATTTTAGTTGTTTTCACTCACTTTGATGAATATAAATCTCATAACAGGCTCATTCACAACATTGCAAATTACTTGCAGTGTTCTACTGCACGTTCGGTATTTCTCCAAGTTCGTGATTAGAAAATATCTGCCCGCTAAGCGGGGACGGTCCCATCGCGCGCTACGCGCGCGGCTCTCTTCGCTCGCGAGTTCAAGCGCGCCTAGGGCGAGCGACTGTTGTTTCTCGCGCTTCGCGCTCGGTACTTATATTTTCGCAAATTCTTGCGCGAACCTTTTAAGATTGAGATTCAAAACATCCACTACTGTAATTATGTTGTAGCGAATTCTCATTTGTATTTTGTAATTATGAACTCTCTTTTGTTAAAGCTCTTTTGGCTTTAACAAACACATTCTCATCACGTATCTCGTGTTTCGCACTCGATTTTGTCCAAAATATCAACTTTTCTAGATTATTCTCCACACTTTTATATCCAATATAATACATTTTTTATGTAACTCTGTCTGGGATTCCGTAGTCAGATATGGCAAAATAAAGCACAAATGGTATTTATCATGGTTACTTTATTATTTGTTTCTTATTTTGATTTAAATTATATTCTAAGCTGCGCTGAAATATGTGTCATTTCAATCAATTTATATCATTACAATTCATAATATGCATTAAAATTACATTATACTAATTCTTTTTCGCTTGTTTTTCTATTTTTTATTTATTTTTAATCTTGCTTTTACGATTAAAGAAAAATGACTGCGCATCTGCATAGGGTCTAATGCAGGAACCTATATACGGTCCTATACAGGAACTTGTATATAGGATCCTATTTCCTCTTTCGTCTTTTTTGCCTTTTTTCCACAATTTTTTTTTTAATTTTTAATCCTATTTTTTACGATTGAAAGAAAATTTACTCGTCCTATCTAAAAATCATTAAGGGGGTTGCCAGGTTTGAAATTTTCAAAAAATCAAATTTTTTTTCTTTTTTAGTCCCTATGTATCCTTAGAAATAAGGTAGAAACACTTTTTGACCTCAGAGCGTATCAGAAGTGGCTGAAAAATGAATTACTTCGAAAGGCGTCGCCACGATTCCAGCCAATCTACTGGGCCGATTTCATTCAAATTTTTTTGAAAATATTCAGAAAAGACTTAGCTATCGCACGAACCTCGGTCTTGATTCTTCATTAATGTTTATTAACAATTTGATCTAGTTAATTTTAAAAAAAAAGTGAGAAAAAAACGAAAAATCACAAAAACTTTCACAATTTGTTTATTAATTAATATTTTTTCATAATTGAGGTTCATGCTATAGCCATTTATGTGCTCTTTACGAAAAACTTTGACCTTTGTGTTTCAGATGACGCAAAGTTGAAAAATCATGGTGACCGTTTTTCAACATAGCGTCAACTGATCGCCCAGAAATTGGCCGGACATTAATGAAAAATAAAAAATAAATTTTTTCCGTTAGTTAATAACATGCCTTACGATATACAACTAAAGCAAAAACCACGCGTCCTGTCAAAAATTATTCATGAAAAATTTCAATGAGTTTTCGGTATTTTTTGGAAACGTAACTTTTGTCCATTTATTTTTTTCATATCTTGTATCATCCTGCATCCTATAAAAAATAATTATTAAAAATTTGTAGCTCTTTCTTCAATAAACAAATTTTGTGTAATTTTGAAAAGTTGAACATTGATTCATAACAAATGTGTAGATTTTTATAGGGCGTGCAATTTTAGCTTATTTATTATTTTTTGTATCTTGCATAGTTTAAACAAAAAAATGAAATTTTGGGATTTTTCATTATTTTTAGTACGATCAAATTTTTAATTTTCAACTTTTTGACAACGAAAATGAAATTTTTAAATGAAAAAAAACACAATATGAAAAACTTCAGGAGATGAAAATCCTTACTTTTCGAATTTTCTTGAAATATCAATTATTTCATATTGCAGTCAAACCAAGCAAGATACGAAAAAAGATGAATCAACAAAAATTATGCACCTGAAAAAGAGCTACAAATTTGTTATGAATCACTTTTTTAGATGATAAGTAGTTTTTGTTTTATTTGTAACAAACAACATTGAAAATAATAAGAAATACAAATTTTAGAAAACGAAAAATTTTAAAAATTTAATTTTTTGACAAACGACATAAGCTATAAAACAAAAGCGTTGGCAAAAGTTCTTCAACCTGAAAAGAGATATACATTTTTTTAGGAATGAATTTTAGATAAAACGCGTAGTTTTTGTGTAAGTTGTACAAAATAACATAAAATATAAAAAATTAATTTTTTTGGACAACAACAAAAGGTATGAACAAAATTAATAGGCAAAAATTGGTCACCCAAGAAGGATCTACAAATTTGTTATGAATAATTTCGAGACTGAACGAGTCGATTTCCTTTTAATCGTAAAAAACAAGATTAAAAATAAAATAAATAAAAACAAGACACTAAAAATATGTATGTTTCAATATCAAAGCATATTATGAACTTTAATGATACAAATTTACTTAAATGATGCATGTTTCAGCGTAAGTAAGAATATAATTTAATACAAAATAAGAAAGAATTATTAAAGTAATCATGTTAAATACAATTTGTACTTTATTATGCAATATGTGGATAAACAATCGCAGGCCGAGGTACATACAAAAATGTTATATACATTTCGTATAAAAGTTTTGAAGATCATGTAGAAAAGTTAACGTTTTGGACAAAATCGAGTGCGAAGCACGAGCTGCGTGATCAGAATGTGTAAGCTAAAGCCTTACGAGTTTTAACAAAAGAGCATTCACAATCACTAAATGACAGTTGTCGATGCTTTGACGTTTAATTTTAAAAGGCCTGTATGCAAATGTGGAAAAAATGAAGGATCGAGAATGAAATGCGAGATAAATACATTATAGAGCGCAAGGCACGCGATAAATAAATCATCTAACGCGAAGTACGAGAACCAACATACGCGGGCCCAGGCGCGGACAAACTTGCGAGTGAAGTTCTTTTAACCAAAGAGAATTCACAATCGCCAAATTACGATTGTCAGTGCTTTAACCTTTGACTTTAAAAGGTGTGTACGCAAAAGTCGGATAAACACGAAGACCGAGCGCGGAGCGCGAGATAAACATATCATCGGGGGTGAAGCGCGAAAGTCAACAGTTGCGCGTCCTAGGGGCGCACAAAGGGGCGAACCACGCGCGTAGCGCGCAATGAGGGGTTTCCCGCCTGGCGTGCAGATTCTTTAAATAGATACGATAGATACAACTAAGATTTTTGGGATTTTAATTGAAAATGGTGATTCAAACTAAACAATTGTAACCTTAAAAAGATGTCTTTATATTGATAAATGGGTGGCCAATAAATGACCTCGTTAATTGCGCGCAAACCTAGTAATTGACCGCAATATCTAAAAAACAATTGACTAACACCTTTGCAAAAATTCATTCAATATATTTTTTAACTTTTTGTAAACTATGTATATAATCATTTGTTACATTGTATAACGAATAATTACTGGAAATCCTACCAAAAAAAAGTTTTTGCCACCACATGTGGTGGTGGTGGTGGTGGCTCAGTATGTCGTAATGGCCAATGATTGTGCTTTTTACATTATTGTTATAATTTCTTTCAATGCAATTCATCTAATACTTTTGATGCTAAACTAACTTTGGTAATTTAAATCTTTCTCAAATTGACTATCCGTATTTTTATTTGAGGATTTCGGTCGGTGCTTATAGTGTTTTTTACAAATTGTTAAACTGGAAAAATTCCTTAAGTGGCCAATTATTTTGCCCATTACCGTATCACCGATAATCGACAGATGGCGTTATAAAGTATGGAGTGCAATACAAAATTAATGTTTTAAAATCGTGTGGCGCACAACCTTATGCAACTATATAATTTTATGATAAACTAAAAATGGGCGACATTCTATATAATAGGTCCAGATTAAATGTTTCTTTCGAGCTACTGGCCCCAGGTGGTATAACAAAAATCCACATATATTATTGTTGCAAGTTCCTTTGAATTAGTGAAAGAAAAAAATTTAGAGAGGTATTGAGAGACATTTTTCAAGTTTAAGGCCATGTGACGAGTCGGTTAGGTGACTAGATTCCTACCTTACAGACACTTTTTTTATTTTCTAACTTATTTTCATACGAATCGCCATATCGAGCTGAAAATTTGGAATAAGAAATAACAAGCTTTAAGAAAGGTGTGCCTGGTCCTAAATTCTAATAATTATGAAAAAAGCAAAAAAGAATTACAGCAAACTCTCGCGTTCAGTCACCCTGTTCTCAGCCTTTCTAGAATTAATGGCTCCCACAGTTTTTCAGGGGAGCAGAGCGAGACGATTGCGACATTATATATATAGATATATTTTTCCATTAGAAACGAGTCAGGCGGCGCTCACTGTTTAGGTTTCGATCCCCCCGAAACCAGTCCAAGGCTATTTGAAGGCAACCCCCGACATTTGACTGAAAGCGAAAGTTTGGTGTATTTACAAAAAAAAAAACGTTTATCATTATACAAATTTAAGACCAGACCCGCTTTTCTTAATGTTTCTTATTTAGTATTCCAAATTTTCAACTTGATGTGGCGCTTCGTGCGAAAATAAGTTAGGAAATAAAAAAAGTGATGGTAAGGTAGGAATCTGGTCACGTGACCCACTCATCACACGGTCTTAAAGGAGGAATGTTAGATGAAATATAAATTAAAGAAATAAATGGGTCCAAGATGATATTCCTCAAAATATAGACATATGGAAACTTCTTTGGATTAAAAATCGTATACCGACCAAAAATCATCATGTTATTAATAGAAGTACCAAAGTAAAAATTAAAAGTTTTGAAGCCTGATATCATGAATTTTGCTTTCGACTGGTGATTTTAAGTGAATTTGTAGAATATAAGCCTTTTTGTAAACAAAATCCAAAATGTAACAACAAACATTCAAAAACTTTTTCGCTTCCGAACTTTTCTACATTGAGTTTGAATCTATTATGTAAAATTTATATTATATTTATTTCTGTATCTAAGCCTAATATCGCCGCAAAAAATCAAGATCCCCCACTTTAGAAGGCAATAACTCCGCAGAAAAATATGTGAGGAGGTTCGAATAAGAACCACAAGAATCCGACAAGTTTTCTGAATAAAATAATGTTTCTGTAATTTGCGTAAAAAATTTCGTTCCGAGCTATTTAGCAAAATACAAGCAAAAATGCTGCCGCGAGGCCCATTGTTGAGACACCTTAACTTTCACATGACCCCACAGCTAAGAAAATGTTGGAAAAATTTTGAAAAAATTCTGGAGTGTCCTACAATATTTTGTGCACAAAACTCAATAAAAATTATATTTTCGCTATAATAGTCCTTCAGAATAATTCAGAGCTTAATGAGGCGAGGCGTGTGCCACAAGAGTAGAAAAAAGTGTAGAAAAAAAGGTCTGTCATATTTCCCAGCAGGGCCGTCTCAAAGCTTTCAGGTGGGCTGCGCCCTACTCTCCTGCTATAAAATTTTGATATTGTAACACCTCATCTCTGATAATACAGTATCAACCTTGTACACGAATTACCTTTTATTTTGTTTATTTAATATAGTCCACTTTTTTCGGTATGATAATATAATTTTGTAATTATTAGGTTGTTAATTCGCTACTCATTAAAGTGATTAAAGTTATAAGGGTTAAATTAAAATTAAAAAAAGCTCAATTTTCAATATATTCTAAGTTTTTGGAATATTTCAAAAATCGTTTTATAATTTTTCTTTCAAGACCTAAGGGAATAAATACAGGAATTTTATTTAAAATTTCCAACAATAGCTTAAATTTTATAGATGACTTGACATGGAATTGCTCATATAAACAAATCTTTCACGCATTTCAGTAGCGAACTAACAGCCTAATAATTACAAAATTAAATTATAATACTAAAATAGGTGTACTATATTAAATAAACAACATACAATATTATTAGCGTGCAAGCTTGATACTGTATTATAATATCAAAAGATGAAATTCAGGCTGCCCAAAAATCACAAAGAGAAGCGTACAAGAGAACTTTGAACATCGCAGGTCTTAGCAATGAGGAAATAAGTAGACGTAGAAATGATTATAGACGCGAAAACAGGATACTTCAACGATTAGTTAAAGAATGTAAAGATACAATTAGAGCAGAAGAAGAGATAAAAATACAAAACGACTTTGAAGGAAGCAGGAAACTACTGTATAAAAAAATGAAAGGAAACAAAAGTACAGAAATTGTCAACATGAGAAACGTGACCTTGTTAGTTGTCACACGATTTTTTGCCAGATGAGATAGTAAATCTGGTTTTCCAAAGCGGCATCAATCTCTCTATGCACCCAACTTTTTGCGGATGAACCTATAAGATTTCCAAAAGACAGATGATAAGTCTATGGGATGTAGAATCGAAAGCTTTCCGATAATCAATCCAGGCCATCGATAGGTCAC
>NC_046665.1:33582015-33583525 GCF_010883055.1 Belonocnema kinseyi | reverse complement strand
ATATTTTTTTCTAATTGTATTTCATTTTTGGAAAGGATAATGTCTTTCAAGCCCGGCGCGGCGGGAGGCATAATGACCGTGAAGGGCTAGAAACCAGTCGAATGACAAGATTTGTTAGGGCCAGTTTTACCCAGTCTTTTGACTGCCACTGGCAGCCAATGCAGCCAATGGCTGCCTTTTGGTGAGCCCTGCGATAGGTCCTACTGTATAAGATAGAAAATTTTAAATAATTAAATTTTAAATGCCTAGTTCGCGCATGGTTTTTTGAAACAAATTGTCTTATTTTCTTCATAGATTAATTTGGAAAGGGGCTTTAAAAAATGGGGAGCTATACTTTGAAAATATTCAGTGTTCGGTGCTTTTTGGAATTTTACAATTTTGCAGGATTTGAAATTTACTTTATTATATAGTAAAATAGTTACATTTTGAATATGTAGCACTATTCAATTAATAATTTTGAATGTTTCATTTATACATTTTTAATTATAATATTGTGTCACAAATTAAAAAAAATTCATTTGTGTAGATTTGAAATGAAATTTTATAATTTAAAAGATATCTCATTAACAAATATTTACCCTCAAACTTTTCTATGTTTGTTTACGAATTTTTAGTGGTTTATTTTTAATAGTTATCAATTTCTACGAGTAACGTACTAATTCGACCTCCCAATATGACGAGCAGATCAACTGTGGCCGAAAGCAGATCTATCGAAATTAAGAAGGTTATGTTCAAACAAGGTTGCGGACCAATGTAATGTCGATGGACGGGCCAACTCATGACCACAGTCGAGCCAACTGTAACTTCTTGGTCGTTTTGAAATAATGAACCAGAGTATACCCGACGGCCGGTCCATATTTGGGCCTAGGTTTGACCGACCGTCGGGTTGTTTATGGTGACTTGTACAATCCAACGTTATGTCAACGGTGGGCCATCTCTTGCTCAAAGTCAGGCCGATTGCACCTTCACGGTCGTTTTGCAACAATGAACTAAAGTTTATCCAACGGTCTGCTCATACTGGGGCCCAGGTTTGACCGACCATCGAGTGCATCAAGGTGACTTGTGGCAACCCTACTGCTTTATCCAGAGTCGGACCGACCGCATTCTTGCGGTCCTACTGACCAATCTGCTATGGTTTATCCAATTGTCGCCCCAAAGTTGGGCCAGTATTGGGCCGACCGTCGGCTTTTAGCTCGCCACCAGCGTTCTTTGACAACGTCGGTACGATCATGGCAGCTTGAAAACATCTTAGTCGGCCCAACTCTGCTTACCGTAGATCGGTTACCAAAGCAGGGCCGACTTTGGGGCGATGGTCAAGCTGTGGCATCCGACAAAATGTCGCACCTGAGCTGTTTATATTGAAAGAATAAAACGTGTGATATTAACAGTTAATATCTAAGTTATTAAAAACGCGACATTTCATCGGAACAATATCGTTTACATGTGGCGTGGCGACAAAAGATTTAAGCCCGCTTTGTATGCATATAATGAGCATTCGTCGTGTGTGTTG
>NC_046665.1:33563419-33581915 GCF_010883055.1 Belonocnema kinseyi | reverse complement strand
GTAAATTATTTTTTTAATCTTTACTTAAAGTTTGTACAAGATAAAGGAGAACGATAAGAACGAAGAAAAAGGTTTTGGCGACAATCGTTTCTCTCTTTTTTTCAAATGAATTTGTATTCAAAATTTTTCCTCCTTTTTAAAACTTTTATGACAGCTTCAATTTGCAGGTAAATTTGATTCACTTTCTCAATTAAAAATAAAATTGAAATTGCAAATTAAATGTATTGAAAATTCGAGTAAAAAGGTTCAGACCCCCCGACGTGAACGACGACGAGACGTAATTTACCGTGACCGTAACCCTTCGCTCGATTCCTGGAAAACGAAGAAAAAAATGACAGAAAAAATTGGTGGCAGCCATGAACTTGTCGTGGCAGCCAACACCTGCTTGAAGTGGCGAGCCCTGACCTATCGCATCGGGACTCGTTGCATCGAAATCCTCGGAGGGATGTAGCCCCCACTCGTAAACTTCTCCACTGACCGTGATAGGTAGGCGCACGCGCGTAAACACGCAGCAGACTCCACGCGACGGAAGTCAGTACTGTATGCATGAAAATTGACCGGCTTGTGACAGCCGCTGAAATATTAGGGTCTTGTACATTTTAAGATACGTCACTACCAGGTGGTGTAGCTAGATTTGTTTCTGCGACCTGCGTGATCGAAAGTGGAGACCCGATCCGTCCCGATCCGACGAGTCCTACTATAACATTTTTTATGTGAATAACCTATACAATTTAAAATAAGAATTCTAGTAATGTTTTTTTTATATTTTAAATTAGGATTTCTTTTTTTATAAATAAATAAAAGTGACGAACAAAATGGTCATTTGTCTTTGATGAAATCCCCTAAGTTTCATAGAGTAACATTAGTTAAAGATGTACCAATATTATATAATAAACAAGAAAATTTATTATTAACAAATTAATTATTCAAAGAATCTTTTCAAAGATTTTCCATAAGTTTACGCTTTTTTAAGTTAGATTGCAAGAAATTTGGATAAAAACAATATAATGATGAAGGAACTTCTTCGTGAGATTATTATTGTTAATATTATAAATAAATTTAATAAACAAATGCATTATGCAGGCATTTTTCGACTTTTCCAACATTTTCGACAACTTTTTCGTTGTCAAATACCCAAATAATTCATACGCTTATTAAAATTGTTTAGAACATCATACAATTTATCAAATAAGTGTGAATGTTAATGAATTTATCATTAGGTTCCCAATTAAAAAGACTGACATAAAAAATTCCCCTTGACAGATGCCCGAATAATACATTTCTTTGTTAAATTCATTTTAAAAAATCATAAAATTTATCAACTATTTATGAATCATGCTGAATTTATGATGAAGATCCAAATAAAAAGTATAAAGTCGAAAAAAAGAATGTTTGCATTAATAAATTCCCAAATAATGCATTTGTTTATTAAATTTGTTTAAAAAATTATAAAATTGATCAAAAAATTATAAATTTTGTTTAAATTATCATTCAGTTTATAATTAAAAAAGTTGACATCGAAAAAACAAATTTTTCTGTCGAAAAATTCCTGATTAATGCATTTGTTTATTCAATTAATTTATAAGATCAATAACAATAATCTCAAGAAGAAATTTCTTCATCATTATGTTGTTTTTGTCCAAATTTCTTGCAATATCACTTCAAAAACATAAAACTATGGAAAATCGTAGAAAACATTCTTTGAATCAATAATTTGTTTATAAATTTGTTTCTTTGTTTATTATATAACGTTGGAACATCTTTAACAGATGTGACTCTATGAAGCTTAGGAGATTTCAACCATTTTTCTATTATTGAGGAATACCGGGAGCCTCAAACTATTTGCCAGAGTTTTTGTAACCAAACTTCAAGTGCTTCGATAACGAAGTGGTTAGACTGCATGGTAACATACATTAGTTTAGGTAGTTTATGTATAGGGTTCGAATCCTCTGCGAGGGCGATTTTTCAAAGCGTTTATGCGTGCGATTATGTGTGTAAGTAGCCGTGTATGCGAATTCTGTATTTAATAATGATAAAAATGAATGTTACATAATAATAATTTCAAAAATAAGTTTAAAAAATGTTATTTTTGTTAAAAATTAAATTGAATTAATTAATTATTTGAATTAACTTGTTTACATTTTTAATTGTGTAAATTGCTTTTAAAAATTAATTGTTGTGAAAGGTTGGGCCGACATCATCTTAATAGATGGCCCATATATGGTACCAAATGTCGGGTCGACACGGGGAAGCCAAAGGCGGTTGACCGTTATCATTTAGCCGGTTAGCCCGACCAGTGACGCACAAAGTTGGACCGACCGTCTTACGGTTGGCCCGACCGTAGGACGACGATCAATTCGCACCTGGGAGATATTGCCCTTTAATATCTATAATAGATATAACAGCGAGAAGCTCAAAGGAAAAACTAAGGATACATCAAATGATAACCAATATACGTCTATTGGAGATCTGCTCCAAGGAGTCTCAATAATGGTAGGAGGTGCTAATATTAGTAAAATTATTGATATTGTTAAATCAACAATAAGCAAGATTCGAACAACCAGTGATACTTTTGTGTAACTAACTTTCATTATCGAAGGAACTCTGCTGGGTGGAGGCGTAGCACTTCTCATTAGTAAGAAAATAAGACACTCCGAAATATAAATTCCTATATTATCTAATATTAAAGCTGTAGGCGCAGAAATAGAAACTACGCAAAGTAAATTTATAGTGGTACAAGCCTATATTCTTCCAAAAAACAAAGTATGTAGACGTGACCCAAGTAAATTATTGCATTTACATTCTAAGGTAATAATAATGGACGAGTTTAATGCCAGAAACACTCAATGGAATTGCTTTTATAATAACGTAAATGGTAATGAGTCAGTCGAAAATTGTCTCAAATTCGAAAATTCTATTGTGGCGCCTGAGCTCCCCATCCACTTTCCTAAAGCAGGTCGACCTAGTGCACTCGACTTATTTCTCATAAAAAATATACAGAATTACGAAAAGTCATTATCTTTAAAAATCCTAAATTTAGATCACAACCCAGTCCTCATAAAATTAATAGGATATACAAAATACATTGATTCCAACATTAACCTGCATTTCACCATTGCTTCGAAATTAGAAATAAATAAAAAAGTTAAAGAGCTTACTAAAATAATCAGCACAGCTTCTGCAAAACAACATTCCTACAAAAAATAACAATTTCCCTAACCCACAAAAAAAACGAATACAGAAGAAATTACGAACTCGGTAAAAACTATAAAAATAAAATAAGATTATTAATAACGGAAAAAGTTGTAGATAATATGATACGAAATTTTAACAATCAGTCTAGAAATAACAATTTAAAAAAATGCAAATCCTACGATGATTCTCCTTGGAAATTGGTAAAAGTTTTTACTATAAAGAAAATAGAAATACCTCCTTTGACTATAAATAATAGAATGAAATACAGACAAAAGGATCAACTTAATGCATTAGATGGACATAGTTCCTCAATGGTAGACTGTGTGATAACTTGGGAAGCAAGCACCATAATAGAAAAGAACTAACAACAGTAAATCGTTATATAATGAATACCAAAATCAATGTAAATGAAATAGAAATTACATCACCTATAGAAATTAAAAAAATAATCATGTCACTTAAAAATAATAAGTCTCTTGGCAATGGTGAAATTACGGGAATTATTCTTAAAAATCTAGCTCGCAAAGCGAAGGTCATGATAACAAAAATAATAAATGGAATCCTATTCTTTGGTTACTACCCTGCTTTTTGGAAAACAACAAAAACTGGCCCATATCGTAACCGGGTCAGAATAAGACATTAGTTAGTAGCTATAGGCCTATAAGCCTCCTCCTGCCCCTAAGCAATGTCACTGAGAAAGTTATTAAAATTAGAATACTTAATATCTTAAGAAAAAATATAATTATAAACGAACAGTTTGGATTTGGTGAAGGTCATATTACTGTGGATTAATTAGTAATATTAAAAAATCACAAGACCGAACAATTTAATAAGAATAAGCATACTGGTTTAATCATATTTGACGTAGAAAAAGCTTTTAATACCTTGTGGCATAATGGCTTAATGTATAAACTAATACAGTATAATTTTCCACCTTATCTAGTATTCCTCATTAATTAATTCATTAGAAATAGACAAATGTATCTAGAATAACAAAATACAAAAGCCGAAATTTAACTAATTAAAGCAGATGTACCCCAAGGATCCGTCCTTGGACCGCAATTGTATATCCTAAATATAAATGATGTATCTAGAACTAAAGAATTGCATATAAGCCTCTTTGCTGATAATAAAGTATTGTTTACACCGTCATATTGAATTAACGGCATTACTATTAGGTTTTAAAATTCCGCTAACAAACTACTAAAATATTGGAAAAAGTGGAAAATTAAGCTAAATACAAATAAAACGCTGACAATTACAACAAATGCTAATATGAAAATCCAACGAGCGATTGGAACATTAATAGCTTTATATCCGTTGCTTAATAAAAACTCCACGTTAAGTGTTGAAAATAAGTTCATTATCTTTAACATGATTGTTAGGCCTGCATTAACATAGGCATTCCCAGCTTGGAGCTTCACGAGTAACACGAATTATAATAAATTACAAGTAAGCCAAAATAAATTTCTGAGGCTCGTTGGTAATTTTCATAAACATACCATGGAACAAGACCCGTATAGAAATTTCCCATCTTTCCCTGTTTGAAGTTGGGTTCCAATGGGGTCCGTATCATAATATCTAGTCTAGAAAAAACTAGTTGAGGCCCCTATCAAAATATCTAGTCCAGAAAAAACTGGTTAGGGCTCCTATCAGAATATCTAGTATAGAAAAAACTGTTACGGAATAACATTACATTTACATTTAAAAAATTATATTTACATAAAGTCGTATAATTAGAAATATTTTATTAGAAAAAGAGAGTTAAAAATTTTGTTAACTGTAGCTTATGAGTATGTCTTTTTCATCGACTATCAACTCGAAGTTTTAGCGTAACGATTAAGACTCCCGACTGCTAGACGATAGATTTAGGTATAGATGTAGGTATTCGATACTCCGCAGCATTAGAAATTTTATTTATAATATAATGTTTAAAAATGTAATATATGTATTCACGCTAAATAGGGCCATTAATATTAGAAGTCAAAATACTCGCAATCAATTAATATTTATTTTTGAATACCTTTTTCGTCATATCAATTCAATACTAAACTTAATTAAATATTCATCTGGTGATATTTTCTAGACGGGGCCCTACGAATTGTCGGGCGATAAAAGGGCGCTCTCGTTAGGGCCTGCTCAGAAGTTGTAGCTAGAACCTGGCTAAAACAGCGTTACAGAACTGGTCAGGCCCGCTCCATTTTCCCCGAAGAGCGTCCGATCAGAAATAGGGAAATATATCCAGGGCCCTACTAAACCCCGATCAGAATTTCTACATGTGGCATGCACGAATGTCTCAAGATTGAATCGATACGTGTATTTATTAGAAGAATAACTACTGATTCTTACAATAAATTCAAATATAGAAGAAACATGCATACTCTGTATGATAATTAATTTTGTTGCGCATATAAATCGGAAGTAGTTCACCACTTTCTATTTCATGCATTCTGGGGTTTTTTCTTTTTGTAAATTTTTTCCAGAAACCGAAAACTTCTGAGCTTTTGAAATTGTTGTAAATTACTATAAGACTTAGTACATGGTACACCAATTGTTATACACATGTAACAAACACTGTAAGCTTTAAAATTGTTCAGTAAATATTATTCTTATTATTAGATACTCTCTAAGCTTGAATTACTGAAAATTTCACTAATTGAATTAGTGATTGAATGATTCACTGCTGAAATAGTGATGTTTTGGCTTTTCACTCTGGAATTAGTGGTCTTCTACTGTAAAAATAGTGAGAACTTCACTATTTCCAATTAGTGTATTTTATTTCACTATTATTTAGTGGCGTGATTCACTATTTAATTAGTGAAGTCGAGATCGAAGCCGTGATCACGGCTAATGGTGGACTCGCGCCAACCCGCGCTCACATCTCGTTTGCATTGTTTTCATCGTTTACATTTTTCAGCTTGCGTCATTTTTCTTTCTAAGAGCATAGAAAAAATTTTAAACACAGGTTAGTAATATTTTTCAGTTTATTATACTTTCGTGTAGTTTTCCAGTGAATAGTGTCCTCATTATGTTGCGATATGCATATCCAGACGAAAAATTTTGCTACATAAAATGAGCGCTGTGTTCCTTTTGAGGTTCTGAAATTCAACTTTCCATTCATTTCTATAGAAACAAATGGAAAGCTGAAATGAGATTTTTCTTTAGTAAATACAGTATCAACATAAATTAATTTAATTTTTAAATATACATTATAGTTTACTTCTCTAACTTGTCTTGTAATATAGTTTGCTGTTGGGGTTATTAGTTGGCTCCAGTAAATATTTTATTTAAATATGGATGACAATTTTAAGTGTCCTGGTGTATTATTATTGATGATTTAAAATTAATTTATTATTAGGTATTGGTTACCCTAAGGTATATACGTCATCCACGCCGAAATGTCCAATGAGTTTTAAGAGTACGACAGCCTAACTGCGGAAGAGTTAGCCAGAGCTCTAAAAGAGGATCAGGATGTCATGATTGATTTTGAATACTTAATTAGTGATTTTCCACTATTTAATAGTAGATACTTTACCTCTCAAAACCACTATTTGCTTAGTGAAATTTCACTAATTGAATTAGTAGTTTTTCACTAATTCGTAGTGACCTACTTCTCGCTAATTCAATTAGTGAAATTTCACTAATTCATACTTAGAGAGTAGTATGTCGTAATATTTGTATATTACTGTTAAATATCAAAGTTTTTAATATCTATACTTTTCAATGCCTATTTTTCTCCGTGTATGAAGCAGAATACTATAACATGATCAAGCGATTAAACTGGTGCCATTCTATCTTTAAAGGGTCTCTTAAGGTTTTGAGAAGATTGAAAATGTAAATGAAAGATAATAAGAAGTACTAAACGACGGAGTTATCAGTTTCTAGAAAAACATTTCTGATCTTGTTATATTGCCTAAATATGACTAAAAATAACCATTTCTGAACTTTTAGGTTATGGTATCTCAAAACCTGACTTATAGGAAAAGTTTGGATCACAGATTCGATTCTAGAATACCAAAAACCTTCGGGTTCACATCGTCCGGTCCAGTGTCTCCCATCAGCCATGATGGTAAAATCATAAATTCATTGGCTTCATTGTGTTTAATATACACTGTTAGAAATATCTGGTTGAATTTTCAACCACATGTGGTTAAAGATCTATACAGTTACGGCTTTAAAAAATGGGGAGCTATACTTTGAAAATATTCAGTGTTCGATGCTTTTGAGAATTTTACAATTTTGCAGGATTTGAAATTTACTTTATTATATAGTAAAATAGTTACATTTTGAATATGTAGCACGATTCAATTAATAATTTTGAATGTTTCATTTATAAATTTTTAATTATAATATTGTGTCACAAATTAAAAAAAAATTCATTTGTGTAGATTTGGAATAAAACACGTTAATGGAAATTTCAACTATTCAGTTGAAAATTCATCTACATGTAATTGAAATTTTAGTAAATCGAAAAAAAACTTATTCGGCACAATTAGTTAATTTCAAAGCATGTCTAATTTTTCAGGGAAGTGAATAGGTTTGATAAACAATCCTAAATCTTAAATAAAACCCATCAAGATTCCTTAAAAATACTGTACTTTGCAATTCACTAACAGTACCAAAATAATTATTATAAGAAATGATGAATTACGTTAAAATTCCCTATAAAAGGTCACGGAATAATCGCAATAGCTTTTTTTGCAACGGTAAAAAGTTAAAAAAAATATAAGACTTATAACGCCTGTTGACTGCTACACTTCAAGCGCATCTGGGACACCAGATTTAAAACAATTAGAGAAAAAACAAAAGTTAAAATTTGTTGCAGGTAAGACTTGCAACGGTTAAAAATTAAACATATTTTGGCAAAAATCTCACCGAGGTTAGGAGAAAAATTATGATCTCGTCTACTGCGTCACGCTGAAGTGAGCAAATTTCGGTAAACCATGTAGAATCAGCAACAAAATTTTTTTTTTAATTGTTCTTACTGATATATCTTCTCCGAAACAAATTACACTATTGTAGATGAATTAGAACTTATTTAATACCATTTAGCAAAAAGCGCAAAGCCAATGACAGATAGGAATCCCCATTTCTCTCTTCAATTTAATTAAATTAAACGACGATAGATAGCGCTGGCGTCGTAATCCTCGCTACACCTCGAATAAAAATGGAGCGTTTATAAGGTAAAAGATTATCCAGGCAAGATTAAAAATCGAAAATTATCTTCGATTTATGTAAAGTTTATCTGGCATGGTTAATTTTTGCTGCGGAGATTCTTAATCGACGTAAACTTTATCTTTCATTTTTTTTTGTGTTTAAAAAAATAAGCAGCTTTAAAGAAGAAAAACATAAGGTACATTGGAATTATATTGCCATTATGAATTTTACGTCCACTTATAGACCAACTATCCGATACTCGTTTTTGTAATCATAAATGTACTTGAAGTTACGAAAATTCATTTGAACAAAATTTTTAAAAAAATTTCAATTTTTTCGCTTCAATCAATTAGAAGGGCAAATAATAATATTCTGTCGCAAAGAACTGTCCAATAGATTTTTTTTTAAGTGTTACCTACTCTGACACATCACCCATTATTCAAACCTGCCCAATACAAGTTTGATTGTCGATATTTGAAAATATAAAAACGTCAAAAATCCTCTTTTTTTGTCTCACTAATTATAGAGTGGGTGAAAATGTTCGGCACGACCCCTAAAAACCACCTCTACTATATCAACACCTAAATTGTTAAAAATGACAAATTTGATTGTCGATATTTAAAAATATAAAAAAGTCAAAAATCCTCTTTTTTTATCTTACTAATTATAGAGTGGGTGAGAATGTTCGGCAAGACCCCTGAAAACCATCACTACTATATCAAAACCTAAAATGTTAAAAATGACAAGTTTGATTGTCGATATTTGTAAGTGTACCGGACCTCTCTAAAAACAACGCATTTTTAGCGTGCAGATTCTAAACCTCGTAACTTTACCGAGCCCGTTTAAAAACGTAACTCGATTTTTCCCTTTTTTATGATGTTTCTACTTGCCTATTTTGACAGCAGTAGAAACATTATAAATATTTACTTCGGTTTAAATTTATGAACTAACGCAGCTCAAATTTTTTGAATCATAACATCTCTTGCGCTGCTACTGTCATGCCATAGACAATATTGCGTTATATCATTCATATTATAGGTTAACTTGTATTAGAATAATATAAAAAATTTATCTCATATTTCAAAAACATGTAGTACTTCACATTTCCGTCGATTGCATTTCGATTTGAAACGAAACAGAATTGTGACGATTGAAATGAGCTCTACTGAAAAAAGTGAAAACTCGCGTGAGATAGGTGTTTTTTTATTAGGACCCATCAACAAGTTAACATACTCGTAGTATTTAAAATGATGTATCCTTTACAAATTGATAAGTAGAAATTACTCCTCATAATTGGAATGCCATAAGTACACATGCAATGATATATTTAGGCGCATGAACCTTTTCATTCGAGACATTGATTAAACTGTTCCACTTCGATTTGCAAAAAGATCATGAGTCACAATTAGGGATCACACTTAAATTACGTAACATCTCAAGAGTGGGGGGGGGGGTATAGAGGTTTTGTTATAATTTGTTGCAATGGGGGGGGGGGAGTCATTGATTCATGTACATAATTTTTGGAATTTTGCAAACGAAACAAATGACTCGCAGTAATTGTAAAGAAATTTAATATGAAATTATTGTATATGTAATATGAATTTGTTAAAAAGGCAACGGTTATGATAGAAAAATAATTTTGTTTTGTTTGAAATAAATAATTTAATTTTTTAATTTTTTAATTTTTAATTTATATCTGAAGTATTCTATTGATTTGTTTATAAAAGATCCTATGTTCAAAATGTTACAATAATAAAATGCTGATATTTGAATGTTAATGGGCAGGCATATATCTTACTATTTCTGGAAGCCATAAATTTGGATTTTTCATACATCTAATAGTTAATGAATGACTGCTTTCGGTGCAATTGCAGAATAGGGGCGTCACCTGTTTTTTGGGTGCAAAATCAGTTTTTTTGGCAACAAGCTATTAAGATCTTTAATGGAATGACAGATAAAGCGATTTGACCAGGCAGAAGTTTAAAATTATTGTTACTTATGTTACTACGATATCTTATATATGGGTTTTTTACGATATCGGAATGACCATATTTAACTCACCGTTTAGGTGCTTTTAAACATCCAAACAACCAGAAAAACACCTTTGACAGGTCACAAAAATAATTTGGTCAAAACCCTAACCTTTTCCAACGTTTCGCGGGGGTAAATAAACAAAGTAAGGATGGTCAAATCCCCCCTACCCATTTCCAGCTTCTCGTTAAATATGATCATTACGATATATCGTGACAGACCCATATTTGAGGCATCATAGCAACAAAACAATAATTTCAAGCTTTTGCCTCGTCGAATCGCTTCATTTATCGTTCAATAAAAGATTCTAATAGTTTGTTGTCAAACAAATTTTGTTTTTTCTAGCCAAAACAGAAGTGACAGCTGACACCCCTATTCTGCAATCTAATCCTACATTTAAATAATAAGTATTAGAAATTGAAAATCTTAAACATTTTCGCTTAAAGTTAAAATGAAGCTCAACTGGTATAAAGTGGAGAAGTCAATGACCTCTGAGTACAAGTCAGTTCAAGAATAAGATTAATGTGTGAACGATCCCCTAATAATCTTATTGTAGATATTCTGCAAACGTAAAGAATTACGGATCGCGATTCTGTAAAGTTTCATAGTTTTATTGTAAATTCCGTGAAAGATTACATGTGGTGGTTTACTTTCTCGAGATCACGCTTACGATAGTTTCCAATCCTTGACTGCACTGCTATTCTCTGCTGAGACAAGGCTGTCTCAAGGTTGTCTGGAAAGCGTGTCACATTCAGTTTTGTAATAGTCCTCGATGAAATAAGAAACATATGAATATCGCCTTTAACGAACAGGGTTTTTTCCAACGTTTGGATTTTATAGTTGATACAATTTTTATAGTTTTCTGTATACATCGTTTGCTTAGTATTTCATAATTTTTTTTAACCTTTAGAGGACAAGGGCGGTCGAAATATCGACCACCCAATACACACACACACACAATTTTATGTTTTAGGCAAAATTTGGTGTGTTGAACAACAGAAAAATAGTTAAAAAATCCTGGGGACTTTTTGACCTTAATAATTGTCATTACAAGGTAATTTTTTAGGTCCCGGAAGCTGGAATTACAACATTGCCATATTGATGTGGGCACTTTGCCATAATTTAGTGCTTCTTTAGTGCTAATTTATGCTGCAGAAAAAAATTTTGTGCCCGGTAATTTTGGCCTAAAACATGTAGTAATGCTAGCTTCAGCTGAAGTCACAACTCCGGTATGCGAAACTCGGAAACTATTAGTGGTATCAAGTTCTCCTTTGCGCAGGAATTTAGTGCTAACTAAGTGCTCTGGATTTATGCCTTGCAAAAAATCCGGGCACTTTTTTTTTACCAAAAACGTGTAGTAATGCTGGCTTCAGCTGACTCTGGTATGCGAAACTCGGAAACTATTAGTGGTATCAAGATCTGTTTTGCACAGGAATTTCGTGCTAATTAAGTGCTAATATATTTTACAAAAACTAAATTTTGTGCCCGGTAATTTTGATCAAAAACATGTAGTAATGCTTGCTTTAGGTGACTCTGGTATGCGAAACTCGGAAACTATTAGTGGTATCAAGATCTTCTTTGCGCAGGAATTTAGTGCTAATTAAGTGCTCTGGATTTATGCCTTGCAAAAAATCCGGGCGCTTTTTTTACCAAAAACATGTCGTAATGCTGGCTTCAGGTGACTGTAGAATATATTAGCACTTAATTAGCACTAAATTCCTAAGCAAATCAGATCTTGATACTACTAATAGTTTCCGAGTTTCGCATACCAGAGTCACCTGAAGCCAGCATTACTACACGTTTTTAGTAAAAAAAAGTGCCCGGATTTTTTGCAAGGCATAAATCCAGAGCACTTAGTTAGAACTAAATTCCTGCGCAAAGAAGAATTTGATACCACTAATAGTTTCCGAGTTTCGCATACCGGAGTTGTGGCTTCAGCTGAAGCTAGCATTACTACATGTTTTAGGCCAAAATTACCGAGCACAAAATTTTTTTTCTGCAGCATAAATTAGCACTAACTAAGCACTAAATTATGACATAGTGCCCACATCAATATGACAATTTTGTAATTCCAGCTTCCGGGACTTTAATTTTTTTTTCTTTTTTGGATTAAAATTCGGTTTATACATTATTCTAGATGCGCTGAGTATGGAAAACTACGTACAAAAATTCCTGGAAGCATTCTTGACCTTGGAAATTGCCATTTCAAGGTGAAATTCTTTTTTTTTTTGCTAATTTGACCTCGAACTCCGTATATTGACATTGTTTGATCTACTAAGTATGAAAAAATAATACTCCGTGTTGCAAAATTCACAAATGTATCTTAAGATAGTGATTTTCCAGATCATGCGTGCCTTCAGGATTACTTTCACTATTTTTTTCGTACTCAGTGCATCAAAAACGTGGGTATGCCTACTATAACGCTAAAATAGCATCAAAACATTTTTTATATTGTCCTTTACGTTGCGGAAATGGGGGTGGTCGAAATATCGACCACCTGTCAGGTTGGGGACTTCACAGAAAAAACTGAAGTTAAATTTTGTCCTTAGCAGTACTGGGAAAACGGTAATGTATGAATGAATGCGAGCTATAAATCGGGAGACCAGATTTAAAACGACACAGAAAAAACAAAAGTTAAAATTTGTTTCAGGCGAGACTTGCAACGGTTAAAAATAAAAAATATTTCGGCAAAAGTTTCACTGAGGTTAGGAGAATAATTCTGATCTCGTCTACTGTGTGAAGCGGAAGTGAGTAAATTTCGGTAAAACATGTGGAATTAGTAAAAGAAAACGCGAAAAAAATTTGTTCTTACTGATATATTTCCTCCGAAATAAATTAGACTATTGTAGTGGAATTAAAACTTACTTAATACCATTTAGCAAAAAGCGCAAAAAGCAACTGACAGATGGGAATCCCCGGTTCTCTCCAATTTAATGAAGTTTAACGACGATAGATAGCGCTGGCGTCGCAATCCTCGCTACATCTCGAATAAAAATGGAAGATTATTCAGGCAAGGTTAAAAATCGAAAATGATCTTCGATTCATGTAAAGTTTATCCGGCCAGGTAAATTTTTGTTGCGGTGAATCTTTCACACGGAATCGATGTAAAATTTAACTTTCGTTTTTTGAGTGGTAAAATGAATTATCCGTTACAATTAAATATAAATTTTGGGTCTAATGAAAACTCGATTAGAACCAAAATTTTCCGGTCTTCTAATTGTTAAACAATGTTGACACAAAGGATGCCTACCCAATGAAACATCCATTTTATGATAATTCAGTATTTTGAAAGTAAGTAATTAAAATTTCAAGTGGATGGGAGTTGACCGTGGCCACTAACCAGGCGAAGGGTCGGAGTTGTTTACCCATACTGCCGTACAGATAAACAGAGGCCGTAAATTTACCAGATTTGCCCAATTTCATACCACATTGACGGTATTTACGGTAAATGTAGTAAATCGTGATTTAAAAGAAAAATAAGAAGAATGCGATATTTGTTTTAGACTTCACGAAATTTAATCAAGTGGAAGAGGGTACTTTGCACTAAATATCACAAAAAATATGATTGGATTATGAACAAAAAGTGAAGAAATGTTGATTCGTGAGTAAACGCAATCTCTTTAATGTTCATAAAATACATAAGCATCAAACATTTTCCTAATGCATAGTTTCAAATTTCAATATTGTGCTACCGATTTTTAAAATTAAAAATGTGACTGTGAAGTATGTTGTCCCCTATTTTCGGAAGTTGCGGCTTATATTTTTCGGCAGTGTTAAAGTTTCGTGACCCATTAGATGTATACGGTTTTAAAATTTGAGTCCTCAATCTCTTGTTTTTTTTATAATAAGGTAAGTATCAGTTGATTATGTGAAACTTTCAAATTATCAAATAAAATAATTAATCATCAAGAAACCAGTTAAGACCAGCAGCAAGTGTGTGCGCATGCCGCATCGGGTTTAAGGTTCTCCGCATGTGAGAGCCAAGCTGCACTTGTCAGCTAATTTCTCAGTGGTTCTAATCTGCTCCCTGTAAATCATAATTAAATTTAAACACAATTTACACATATATTTAACGTAATTTAACTAGTTTTAATATTGAAACGTACTTTAAATTTTTCTCGAGTTAGCCAAAGACTGTGGGTCACGGGTCCTCTTTGTTTGCGCAACAGCTAAAAAGTAGCTTCATGACTCTACTTCCTTGAGGATCTCTAAAATGCCGTATTAAAGAAAAACCTACGTAAATACAGATTTGGACAAACTGAAAAACTGAAATAATTGAAAAAAACTGTTTCTTCGCACAGTATCTGCAGGGCGTTATGCCTACACGAATTTTATTTGGGTTAATATAGCATTAATAGCTCCAACAGCACTCCGACCTGTACCGAAGCAGATCGGAGTAAGACCTGGACCGAAGCAGATCGGAGTAAGACCTGCACCGAAGCAAGACGGAGTAAGAAGAAAGAAGTAAGCAGAAGTAAAAAGGAGTGGTCAGTCGGAGTGCTCTTGAAGTACACCAGTGCAGTATAATCGAATTCACTATAAGCAGGGATATGCAGTTACACGTAACGGGAGGTTTTTACGTGAAATATATAAGTAAAGTATTTTACGTAGAAAACAGGTAAAATACCTAGTAAATTACGTGTCGAGATAGCGGTCCTGTAGAACTGTGCATAACCTCACTTTTTTGAATTTCTGGTACGGGCATTCGTAAGAGCCCATGTGATGAGATTAATTCTAAACGTATACATATAAAAATAATCAAAATCATCTAAATGACGCGCAATATTTTTTTTGCAACATAATATTAAAGAATATTACTTGTAAGCGCCTTCTGGGACACAAGTATGTAAATATTTTTGAAATATTCTTATATTTGTTCACTTAAATATTTTTAATTAATATATATTTTTTAGGAATACCGGTGAATTATTCTAACCTAAAATATATGTTTAATATATGTTTATAATATGTTTTTGTTATTATTATTATGAAACATTGACCAATTTAATATTTAATAGTTGAACAGCTGTTCATATGTTTTTATATTCAATGCTGAAAAGAAATTGTACACAATAATAAAATATTCACTGATAAGCCAACTTCATTAAAACAAACTTAGATACTAATATGATTTTTTTAATTTATTACAAGGAATGTTTGCAATGGGCAACAAGTTTTAGAGGTTATATTTGTGAAGAAAAACGGGAACCGCAGAAAGTAAAGTCCCATAGACGTGTTACACGTTAACCACGTTAACACATTAACCTTTTAGAATTTAGAGAAATTTTTTTTCTAACAGCACATACGTTCTTAGTACGTTTATAGATGATGAATATTTTTGGTAGAAAATGAATATTTTTGTTTGAAAACTCATGTTTTTAATTTAAAATTAAACTTTTTGGTTGAGAATTATTGAATTTTGTTACAAATTCTTTTTTTTCGGTAGAAAATTAATATTTTTGTTTAAAAAATTAACAACTAGATTTTCAAGTTGAACCACTTTCTTAAAAATAAAAAAATCTCTTTCTATCTTAACAATTCAACTGTTTAGATGAGAATTATTGCATTTTATTAAAAATTTGTCTTTTTTTGGTAGTAAATTAATCCCTTTGTTTTCAAATTTATCTTCTTCATTTAAAAATTCAGCTTTTTGTTTAAGAATCCTAGAATTTTGTCATTTCGTCTTGAAATTTCAATAATTTAGGAAAAAAAATAACTATTTCGTAAAAAATTCGTTATTTTATAATTAAATTTTTTTTCAATTAAAAGTTTAATTATTCGATTTTTTGTTAGAAATGTATCTTTCTTAGTTTAAAAATTCAATAAAGCCCGGATTATCTGTCACATTAAATTCAATTAGGCACTTTTCAAAACTTACTCTGAAAATCACTTTTTTATTTTAATTGTTGATTTATTATCGCGACTCTTCGGAGACGACTCTCGCAACTGCTCTCGCCCTGCTCCCCTGAGAATCTGCATGAGCCAGAAGTTCTGGGAAGCCCGAGAACTGAGGGACTGAAAGCGAGAGTTTTGGGTATTTCGATATGTTGATCGGTCCAGAGGCGTAGCCAGGAATTTTTTCTGGGGGGTAGGGGTTGACCTTAGGGGAGAAGGGCAAAAAAGAGTATCTGAAAATGTAAAATGACCTACTATAAAGTTAACAAACATAATTGTTTAAACAGTTTGTTATTGTTTTTAATAATATTTCCTTAGAAAAATGTTAGCCAGTTGCGGTTTTTTCTAAAATTCTCAACTTTTTGTCTACTTTTAACTAATAGTATGGTAATAATTAACGAAAATCAACAAACAGAGTCGTTTAAACAAATTATTATTGAACTTATTATCTTGTATAACGCCTCCTACATTAATGCTAGATAGTTGCGGTTTTTTCTGAAACTGTGCACTTTTTGCTAATTTTTCACTTTGAGTGAGGTAAAATTTAATGAAAGTTAACACGTACCTTAAGTTCCGAACGTTCAAATGAACGAAATGAAAAAAAAAATATTTTCTTTTCTGAAATTAGCCTAGCGGAATTAGTTCAGCTAAGCATAAAAGTGAGTATTATACGAAAAAATTTTAAAAAAAGCATTTTTTTAGGGTAAAACACCCTAAAATGTAATGCAGATAGGGGCAACACAGAATGTGCCGAATGACCGCCTTTATACACTTTTTTATTCAATAAACGATAGTGTTAATTTACCATGTTATAGAACAAGTTTTTTAAGGGGGTAAGAACCGCCGGAAAGAATATTTAAAACCACCCCTAGTGTATCAAAATCAGAAAATCGTCGAAATGACCGCCTTTATAGAGTTTATTTTTAGCTAAAAATAATTTTAATTTACCTTGTTATAGAACAAATTTTTCCAGGAGGGTAAGAGCCGCCGAAAAGAATATTTAAAACCACCCTTAGTGTATGAAAAGCAGAAAATCATCGAAATGACCGCCTTTATACAGTTTTTTCTCAAATTAAAAATACGTTTAATATACCTTCTTATAGAACAAGTTTTTTCAGGGGGGTAAGAACTGCCGGAAAGAATATTTAAAACCACCCGTCGTGTATGAAAATAAGAAAATCGTCAAAATGAACCCCTTTATACAATTTTTTTTCGAGTTAAAAATACTTTTAATTTACTTTGTTATAGAACAAGTTTTTTCAGGGGGGTGAGAACCACCGGAAAAAATATTTAAAACCACCCCTAGTGTATGAAAATCAGAAAAACGTCAAAATGAACCGCTTCATACAGTTTTTTTTTAGTAAAAATACTTTTAATTTACCTTGTTATAGAACAAGTTTATTCAGGGGGATAAGAGCCGCCGGAAAGAATATATAAAACCACCCTTAGTGTATCAAAATCAGAAAATCCTCAAAATGAACCGCTTTATACAGTTTTCTTTTCGAGTAAAAAAAACGTTTAATTTACCTTGTTATAGAACAAATTTTTTCAGGGGGATAAGAGCCGCCGGAAAGAATATTTAAAACCACCCTTAGTATATGAAAATCAGAAAATCGTCGAAATGACCGCCTTTATACAGTTTTTTTACGAGTTAAAAATACGTTTAATTTACCTTCTTATAGAACAAATTTTTACAGGGGGATAAGAGCCGCCGGAAAGAATATTTAAAACCACCCCTAGTGCATCAAAATAAGAAAATCGTCGAAATGACCGCTCTTACCCCCCTGAAAAAACTTGTTCTATAAGAAGGTAAATTAAACGTATTTTTAAAGCGAAAAAAACTGTATAAAGGGGTTCATTTTGACGATTTTCTGATTTTCATACACTGAGGGTGGTTTTAAATATTCTTTCCGGCAGTTCTTACCCCCCTGAAAACACTTGTTCTATAAGAAGGTAAATTAAACGTATTTTTAACTCGAAAAAAACTGTATAAAGCGGTTCATTTTGACGATTTTCTGATATTAATACACTAGGGGTGGTTTCAAATATTCTTTCCGGCGGCACTTACCACCCTGAAAAAATTTTTCCTATAACAAGGTAAATTAAACTTATTTTGAACTCGAAGAAAAACTGTATAAAGAGGTTCATTTTGACGATTTTCTGATTTTGATACACTAGAGGTGGTTTTAAATATTCTTTCCGGCGGTTCTTAACCCCC